>NW_008348089.1:2461074-2473878 GCF_000622305.1 Nannospalax galili | reverse complement strand
AAAAAAAGAGGAAGATCCTCTTGTTTTTTAAGTTATTTAGGAATTTTTTTCTAGCAAAGGTGGCAGTTCCCTCAGGTCTTGAACAGGTACTTTGTTTACCAGACTTCTTGCAAAAGTTCTGGTCAATGATGTACCTGGAGTTACTACCTCTTCTTGTCTGACCTGATTTTCCTTCTTTGGTTCCTGGGAATTATTGTACCCAATTCCAACTTTCTGAGTTTGTGGGTTTCCTTAATTTTATATGCAATAAAATGACCTTTCACTTGAGGATTGTATGAATTATTTGCACTTGATTTCACTGGACGTTTTAAATATGCATTTATATTAAGAGGTTCTTTCCCCTGTATATTAAATTGGAGACATAAGAGACCAGCAACCATTTCATGGTTGTTTACAGCGGTTTGTAAGATGGATTAACAGCGATTTTTGTCTGTTTTCTTTTCAGCTATATCTTTGCATGTGTCTAAGAAAAAGAGGATCAAAGCAGAGCTCAGTCTGCGTAAGCGGCTTGTTTAGTTTTGGACTCTTGAATATTTTTCCTTCTACTTTTTAAAATATCTGTTTTCTGGCATGTTTTAATTATCCAAGTAAATAGGCTGGAATGGGGGTAAGATTTTTGATAAGGACCTGTTCATCCTTGCTTTCTGTTTCTAATTTTTGTATGCCTCTGCTTTTTTTTTTTTTTTTTTTAACCTATGAATGCCTTCAATCCTGCATATTGATCCTGGCCTGAAATGACTCAAGTGTTCTTACATTCTTACATAGTGAGTCCTTGTCTCAAAAAAAAAAAAACAAGTCTAGAACCACAGAGTTACAGAATTCTGTTACCACTCTGTCTTCTGGTCATCAATCATCAATCAACCTTTGCAGTGTTTAAATCATGTGAACTTTATCTGGACCACAAGTTCCATCTTCCAAAGACAGAGTCACAGGAGACGGATATCACTATTCCCCTGGGGAGAGTCCTATAACCTGGGCACTGGGAGCTGAGGGCACCCTAATCCAAACCCCATATGTATCCCTGAACATTTTCTGTATCAGCAATATTGGAACTATCACCTGTACAAGCGGGATGATAAATTTCTAGAATTTGAGAGCCCTGGAAGGAAATGGTTCTTCATTAAGGAGTGGGATGATAGGATCTAATGTGAAAATATTGGAGCTGGGCTTCACTAGGAGCTTTAGCACTGGCTTGCTACCACAGCCCTAATGACTGGGGAAGTAGCACCCATCGCAGCAGTTACAGTGCTAGAGCAGGTCTGTTTCTGGTCTGGGTAGAGCTACAAAAGAGAGGTTTCTGCAGTATTTTAGCCTAGGCATTTCCTTTCTTCTTGAGGATGAGATGGGCATTTTTTTCCCTGGAAGATAAAGCTTGAAGCTTCTATTCACATGCCCAAATCCTGGCTTATCAGTCACTGGAGAGTTCATAGGTGTTGCTACCACTCCACTCATACTGTAGACTGAGGTTTCTGTTACTTTAAATTAACATGCTCAAACACTCAACAGTGTTAAGAGACAACCTACAGAATAGGAAAATAATCTTAGTATATACATCTAGGGGCTTGGCATCCAAAATATAAGAAGTTCCAAAACTTCAATAGCAAACAAATAACTGAATTAAAAATGAGCATTGGATATAAATAGTCATTTCTCAAAAGAAGACATTTTAAACAATGAGCAATGTATTGAGAAAAATGCTCACCAGAATAAATCATCAGGGAAATCAAAATCAAAACAAAAATATCACCTCTCCCCAGTAAGGATGGCCAGCCAATTTGATGAAAAAGACTAGAGATAACAAGTGCTGATGGGGATACAAAGAAAAGGAACTCTCGAACAACATGGATAGGAATATAAATAAATACAGCCATTATGGAAAATTTGTGCAGCCATTATGGATAATTTGAGATTCCATAATAAGTGAAAAGTACAACTACCATGTGATCCAACAATCCTATTACTGGCTATATATTCCAAGAAAGTGAAATCTGTATGTCAAAGTGGTATCTGTATTCACATGTTTAATTACAACACTGTTCACAACAGCCAAGAAGTGAAAACGACCTGTGTCCATCAACTGATGAATGGATAAAGAAAATATGGTGCATAAGGGATACCATTCAACCATGAAAATGAACACAGTCCTGCCATTTGTGACACTAATGGAACTCGAGGTCATCACATTAAATGAAATAAGTAAGCAAGGAATGTTAACTGAATGATCTCATGCATATGTTGTGCGACACTTTCCTAGGAAGACCTGAACAAATGTCTATCACCCCAGATAGGGAACTGATGACAGGCCAAAGTAAGGATACCACCAAAGTCCAACTTGGTGAACTCATGAGTTTACTGTGGTTACTTACAGGCATATGGGTTAGAGGTTACTTACAACACTGGGAACGACTCAAAGGCTGTATCACCTAAAGCCCACCTGAGCATGGGTGAGATATCATGAAAACTGGAAACCTGGACTCAAAGCCCAACTTGCAGGGAGCTCCACAGGATGGAGAGTGTCTGTTCCAGGCAGCTCAGCTGGTCTTGTCTCCTCAGCAGTCCCTACTGCTTATAAAACCTTGATTAGGGCTGGACATTGTACATTTGTTCAGTTTCAGGGACTTCCTTTGCCACCTGAGTTGTTAACTTCCTGAATCTTAAGGAACAACCTTCCTTTAGAATTTTCTGAGTCTCAAGCCTGGTTTAGGGTCTTAACAAGTTCAAGCTTTGGAGGAAATTGGTACACAACATAAACAGAATCTGAAACAGCTGATTTCCTGAGTTGATAGTACAATGGTGGTTCCCAGAGGCCAGAGAAAGTAAGAGGAAGGATCCAAAACAGCTGATCAATGATACGAATTTACAGTTAGGTAGGAGCAAGAATCTCTGAGGAGTTACTGGAGGACATGGTGACTATGAATGAAAGTTATATACTGTATATTTCAGCCAAAAGGAAGGATTTTGAAAGGGTTTTTTTTTCCCCATCAAACTGATAATTGGGTTTAAGGAGATAGCAAAAATAATAAATTAGTGCTTTACTTATTAACAAAAACTTTGTCATTATTCATTTTATAATTCTGTGATAGTTTGATATTCTCTCATATTGTTTAGAAATGCTGATATATCTTAGAACTATCCCAAAATATTGTTTTTTATATCTATTGTGGTGCTTGAAAATCATTTGTAGACCATCTCAGAGTATTAATAGAATTTTTAGAGAGTGAAGGTCTGCTGAGTTGACTTTTTCTTCTTTTATTGTCTAACTAATAGAAATTTTATATCTAGAATTATTTCTCAGTTCATCTAATTTTTTATTTCCTTCAAAGTCTTATAATATTAATCTCTACCACAACTATAAATACATTTTCTCCTGTGATATATTCTAGTTAAAAAGGAATTTATATACATAAGCACAAGCCTAGAAAAAAATTAAAAGAATATAACTACTACAGATATGGTTGAAAATTTGATTCAGGTCTATTATTATGTGAACATTAAAATTTCTTCACTGTTATACTAAAGAAATAAACCAAAGACCTTAAACTCCACATTTAAAAAAGAAAAATCTAAATGTTAAATATAAATTTAAGGCTGGGCTGGAGAGATGGCTCAATGATTAAGAGCACTGACTGTTCTTCCAGAGGACGCGGGTTCAATTCACAGCACCCACATGGCGGCTAACAACTGTTCATAACTCCAGTTCCAGGGGGATCCAATGCCCTCTTCTGGCTTCCTTTTGCACCACATGGATGCTTTTACCTACATGTAGGCAAAACATAAAATAAAAAAGAAATAAGGCAGGATTAATGATAAAGATAGTCAACAGCGGCTGGCAGAGTGGTAAGATAGGTGGGTGAGTATTGAGTAAGCATTAGGCCCACTCTTAAAGAAAATACTAACTCTTCCTGTAAAAAGATCAATTTGTGGAACAGTGCCTCAGAGATGTAGCCAAGGCTCCCCAAATCAAATGACACAAGTTCACGTGTTGGTTAATTTTATGTGTCAAGCTGACTAGGTCAAGGCACCTGCCATTCTCATAAGGACACTGATCCCATTGAGAAGGGTCCCACCATCATGACCTAATCACCTTCTAAGGGCCCTAGCTCCTCACACTATCACATTGTGAGGCTTACAATTTCAATTTATGAATTTTCCAACAACTTTAGCAGTCAATCCATATAATTTAGTTCTTACCAACTTCAACAAGCAGAGTAGACTGGCAGTGATGTGGAGCTGAGGCTGAGATAGAACTAAGACTTAGGGTTCTCTAGGAGCATTTTCATGTGCAGACTATACTCTTGATTTTTGCATTCAGTGATAGCACATTCTCTGTGTGCTTTGAGAATTTGCCTTTGTATTTAATTTTTCCCTGTTTTGTTTTATATTCTATTTTAGATACAGCATTATTTAATCTCTTTATTCCTTAGCTTCTATTCTTAATTATCTGAGGCATCTCAGAGGCTTGTAAAATGACTTGCTCAATTCTGAATCTCTGGCACATGACAATGTCTCAACAGATAGTAAATATTTGATTAAACTTTAAGCAAATGATTATCATCAAAGTTACATATTTTATAGTTTATAGTTATTTGTTGATTGCTAATAAAAGCATTGAAAATTTAGAATAAACAATGTCATTTTTATCTCGAATCTGTTTCTTTTTAATATCTGTTCAGTGAAACTCTATTCTTGAGGGCAAAGGGCAGAAAATAAAATTACAAGGACTCTTATGTTTCTTTCCTGAGCTTTTTATAAATGCCTTCTATTATATTTCCCTCTCTTTATGAATGATCTAATGCATTAAATGGTAGCCAAGGCAATTTTATTATGTATTAAATGACCAACTGAAATTTACTTGTAAGTTTTAAAAAAGACACTATTCAGTTTATGTTTCCTAGGACTAGGGAAATGGCCAGGCGCATTAAGAGCACTTGCTGTGCAAACATGACAACCTGAGTTCAGGTCCTCAGGACCGTGTAAAAAGCTAGGCATTGTCACCAGTATTATGGTGGTCAGAGGCAGAGGATCACTGGGGATAGCTGACCTTCCGTCAAGCAAAAATAATAAGTTCCCAGTTCAGTGAGAGACCCTGTCTCAAGTGAATTAGGCAGAAAGTGATAGAGGAGGAAACCTGACATTTTCTGCTATGTGTGTGCAGGCACCTGCACACATGCACATAACACGCATGCACCAAAAATTGTATTTTCTTTATTATGAAACAAACAAAATTCATGTATATATCTACAAAGCACATATGCATACATGGCTTTTTATTGATGAGAATTCCAGAGAGAAATACTGGAGTGTGGTTGCTATGTAGGCAACCAAATAGCTATAGTATTCAAGTATCTTACTAACAAAAACAGGTTTTTAAAAATGGCTAATTTGTTTTGAACAAAGAAATTCCTTCAGCATATTTTTTTGTAGTTAAGTAGAGTTAGGAGTTAGTCAATAATCATCCATGTAGCTGAGAGTATGAAGCAACCACAGATAAATCTGATACTTTCCCCTACTGGGGCCCACAGCTTGTTCTAGAACTACTGTCCTGATATAATGGGAGCCACAAAATACTTTAGATAGCTAAAGAAAAGTTCTTCATTGCTAGTGATGAATAATCTGTGAAAAGCAAACCAGGAGAAGGTAAATATTAAGCCAGCCAGGAGAGAGCATTACGGAACACAAGAAGCAGATCCGGAACTACCTCCAAGTGGAGAAATAAAATATTGCATATGGCATGAGGTGTAGTCTGGAACTGGACTATCACCTAGGCTCATGTATTCAAGGTTCTGTTCCCAGCTTAGTGCTGTTGGAGGTCATGGAAATGTCAGTACTGGGAGGCATTCAGTTCATTCTGACAATAACTTTGAGGGAGACAATGGGACTGAGCCCCTCTCTAATTTATATCTTGGCCGTGAAATGAGTGGCTTCATTATACTGTGCATTCCATGCCCTGATGTGCTGCCTCACCACAGGTCCAAAAACAGTGGGACTGGCTGACTGTGAATCAAACCCTTCAAAACAATACTTTTTCTCTTTATAACTTATCTCAGATATGAGATACAGTGACAGACTACATTAGAAGAACGGGGAGGATGATGGTATAAAACACAAGTGTTACACTCCAACAGCAACATGCTTCCATACTTAGGGTCTAGCAGAATTTTGACGATCTTTGAAAATGCCTGAACCAGTTACAACACTGGTATGTTCCTGAGTGGGCTGGACATGATGATTCTGTTGTGTTGGCAGAATAAATTTAGAGATTTTCAAAAATCACGCTCTCTCTAATTTCTGTGGATACCTAAAAAAAAAAAATCAGTTTTCTTATGAGTCTACTATATTTAATATCATGACTACCAGACTTACTCCAAGGAAGGTTTTTGCAGAAAATAGCATCATCAAAATAAAACTAGGAAAGGGAAAGGGGCTTGACCAATAAATGTGAAGTAGACTGAAATTATAATAAAGACACTTCAAACCAGGATTGTTTTACTAATTAAAAGATATTTATTTATTGCCGGGTATGGTGGCCCACGCCTTTAATACTAGCACTTGGGAGGCAGAGGCAGGCAGCTCTTTGTGAATTCAAGGCCAGCCTGGTCTACATAGTGAGTTCCAGGGCAGCTGGAGCTACAGGGAGACCCTGTCTCAAAAAGACCAAAAATTTTTTTAATTTATTTTTTATATGTATGAGTGGTATACCTGCATGTACGTAAATGCACCTATGTTGTACCATGCTCACGGAGGACAGAAGAGGGTCTCAGATCCCCTGGAACTGGAGTTACAGATGGTTGTTAGCTTCCATATGGGTGCTGGGATCTTCTGCAAGAGCAGCCAGTGCTCTTAACTGCTGAACCATCTTTCTAGTACCTATTTCACCAATTTTTAAAAGAAAGAACAATTCTGTAAAATAAAAAAGTGCTAAGTTGCTCACTTTATTTGTTAATATTTAATTTTAAAAATTATTTTTTGCATATGAGTGTATTGCCTGCACGTAAGTGCACCTGTGTTGTGCAATGCATGCAGAAGTCAGAAGAGAGCATTGGATCCCCTGGAACTGGAGTTATGGATGGTTGTTAGCTGCCCTGTGAGTAGTGGAATTTGATCTGTAAGAACAGCCAGTGCTCTGTAAAAACAGCCAGTGCTCTGCTGAGTCATCTCTCCAGCCCCACTTTATTTTATGAGGCTAGAGAGAAATGATTTTCAAATCAGATATGAGAAAGACCAGAAAGAACACAAATAAATGACTTAATGGTATAACTTAAGAGTCTGGAAAAGCAAGAAAAACCAAACCCAAACCCAGCAGACAAGATGAAATAATAAAAGTCATATTCCCCTACTGAATTTCACATACTCTGTCATATATCTTAAGGCCCTGGTGAATCAAGTTTGTGTCCCCAAATGTCCCTCAGTGTGAGTCCATCCACTGGCACCTGGTCAACCTGTCTAGTGTCACTCCCTTAAACAAAGGCCAACTCTTCCTTACCCAATAGTGATCAGTTGCTAATAATTCCTCAGCTAAGGTTGGGAATTTTTACAGACTTCCCCACTTCTATGCAGTTTTTTTTTTCTGTTTGGCGTTTTTCATGGATCTTGTGTATGCTGACACCATTGCTTTAAGTTCATATGAGCAAGATTCAAGTCACCTGGAAAACTTTCTTTCCTTATGATCATCCACTACCCCTGGCACTTACAGTCTTTCTGTGCCCTCTTCCGCAATGGTCCCTGAGCTCTGGGTGGCAGAAGTTTAATATAGGAGCCCTATACAGGGACACACACTCTGCAGTCTCTTGCTCTCTACATTTTGGCCAGTTCTGACTTTCTGTTTTCATGCCCTGACTTTCCTCATTGATGAAGTGTAACCTGGGAAATGTAAGATAAAATAAACCATTTCCTCCCCAAGTTGGTTTTGGTAAGTGTTTTTATCACAGTAATAGGAAGTAACTAGGACTCTTCTCTTCACAGTAGCTAAGAAATGGAAACAACCTAAATGTCCCTCAACTGATGAATGGATAATGAAATCGTGGTATATTTACAAAATGGAGTTTTACTCAGCAGCAAAGAAAAATGAAATGATGAAATTTGCAGGTAAATAGATGTAACTAGAAACTGTCATACTAAGTGAAGTAACCCAGACTCAGAAAAACAAGCAACATATAATCTCTCTCATTTGTGGACCTTACCTCCAAATCTTTAGGTGTGAGTATATATCCTGATGTAACTGAAGGAGCCAGGAAGATGGAAAAGAAGCATGGAGGGAAAGGGAAAGAAAGAGTCTGAGAGGAGGATGGTTGGAAACAGATGTTACCAAAGGAGAAATGGAGAAAATGGGGAATATTTTAACTGGAGAGGGAACAGGAAGGGTTATACATGGGGGGAAGAGAGGAGCAATAAATAACACTGATAGTGTGAAAAACCAGAGGGCAATGTATTAGTTCAAAAGCCTACTGAAAAATACACATACTATGTGTATCAAAAGCCTGAAAAATACACATACTATGTTGTGTGTGTGTGTGTGTGTGTGTGTGTGTGTGTGTGCAAGTATGTGCATGTACACATGCATGTGGATAGCTGAAGGCTAGATAACAAAAACCACAGTGCCTGGCAAGGGAAACCTTCCTTCAAGTTGTTGGTCAGGGTAGTACAAGAAGGCCCCAAAGTAATACAGGATGTTGCCAAAGTCATTTTGTTGCTTCCCAGAACTTGAAGATAAGACCCTATTGCAGAAGACAGGACATACTTTGGACACAGGACTTGGAGCAACAGAACTGAAACTTCCTGAAGTCTAGCTCCCATAGTATCAGAAGGTACTATGCAAACTGCCCAGGGAGAAAACCAGTTAATGATTCCATCCAGCTCTAAAGTTTATGCACCACAACAATGACAAGTCCAGCAAATAATCTCTACTATTGCAGCAGTGGCACTTTTTATATTGGGGATAATCAATAGCTGCCTAATTATACTCTCAATGGGAGGGAACTCATGTGTGTTTCTGCAAACTGAGCCAAATACACATGGCTGGAGAGGTCATAGATCCTTGAGTGAAACCTACTTTTGTTACATCCCTAGACCAATGTAATTTCTTACTGTATTCTAAATACATATCTTTCTATTTATAGACAAGTGAGCCTCTCACCTCTCATCAAAGAAGCTTTTTCTTTCTTTCTTTCTTTTTTTTTTTTGGATCAGATGGAGACTCTTACAAAGTTCCACAATGGTTCAAATGCAGAGAATAAGTGATGTATTCAGCCCTAAGTAACATACAATGGAACCTCTACATCTAAGGCTCAGGGAACGTAGTGGAATGGGGTAGAAAGAATTAATGAACCTTTCAACTCTCACCAGCGATGTTTCCCCATGTAACAGATGGTGATTAACCAAGAAAGCCACAATTGGCCAAAGTGTAGAGAATAAGAGACTGCAGAGTGCTTACCCCCGATAGGACACTTCATCAAACTTTTGCCACTCACAGCTCAGGGAGCGTCATGGAAGAGCCAGAGGTGGTTGATGAGCACAAAGAAACAGAATTTTCCAGACAGTTGGGAAGTTAATCATATGAACATAAAGCAATTGTAACAACATACCTAAGACCCATGCAAATTCAAGTCAGACAAAATCCTAACATAGAATTGGGGAAGTGGGTAAGAAACCCAAACTTTAGCTGAGGAACTATTGGCAACTAATAACTACTAGGAGAGAGTTCATTCGTTCGTTTTCTTTAATGGTGTGATGCTAGATAAAGTAACCATAAGGATAGATGCACACTAAAGAACATTTGTGGACCAAACGTGGCTTGATAGGCCTTAATACATATGACCAAGTACATGAAATCTGGTGAGGGGAGCTATAAGAGGGGTACAGGTAGGGGAGAGGGTCTAAATATGATCAAAATATATTGTATGAAATTCACAAAAATTCAATAAAAATAAAAACTATCAGCTGAACTCAAATGTGTATGCCAGAAAAACATTATGGTCCAGTGAAGTAATAGGTATGCTTGCTATACCCATTGATTGTTGTGCTATTTGTACATGTATTAAAATTTAAAACATCAATTTTAGACTTCAAATTCAGTTTATAATACATTATGCATTAATTTTCATCTCAATATTGTCAAAAGTAAAGATGGGTGGTACCAACTGTTTCCCTGGTATGAGACACAGGGCTTCTTGGGCACTAAGTCATTCTTTGTTCCTAACAACAGTCTGAAAGTCTTCCATGTTTCAATTGTAGAAGCTTATTAAACCCTCAGATAGTACCGCATGTACTCCAAAGGCATTCCGACTTGATTGCATAACAAAAGGATAACTCTTCACATTGTTTTTAATGCTAGAATTGGCCAGTGTTGTATGATGGATGAGTTTCAGTTTGTCAATATCATTATAACACATAGTGCTACTTAAATGTTGATTTTGAATTTTTGAATTCCTTGTTAAGTAGAGATTATTAGGGTTCCAATAGCAGCCCCCCTCTCCCCAACAGGGACATACAGACTTTGGAGCCTGGAAAAGGGAACTTAGCTGATAAGCACCTTGACCTTTGAGGTCAAGAAGGACAAACTGCTGAGAAGCAGCCTGCCTTTCCTCTGACCTCCAAAGATAAGATAAGCAGAGTTCCTCTTATCTTAAGAGGAAAAGAAGACACTTCCACACCCTAATCCTACCTGCTTCCCCCTCCCTGATTTCTCCCCCAAACACCCCCCTTCCACACCCTAAAGCCCCCATATGTAAAGTCCCAGCTCACAACCCGTGAGCTGACATCTTTCCCTTCCCAAGGGAAAGGTGCCCCGTGCGAAATAAATCTGTGTCCCACTGAGAATTCCATCTGAGCCTCCGTGCCTCATCCATCTGCTCGTGCCTCCTCCATCTGCGCTGCTTGTTCCCGCCGATTCTCTACCTATCAGAGATATGCATTGAAAATTGATCCCTCCTTTACATTAATTTTTACATTACTGAATTTTTGTTTTGTTGACTGATATTTTAAAGGCTTATGGTAGATGAACTATTTTATAGTCACGGATTTCTAGGCATTAACTTAGATTTAAATCCACTGGTACATATATTCCAACTGGGCTTTTTACTGGCTTTTCAATGGCATAAGGAATCATTTAAAATAATGTCTATTATTTCTCATCTATGAAGGATTATTCTATAACCTTAGATTTCAAAATTTACATTATGTAGTGATAGTTTTAACTTTTGTTGTGGGTTTTGCTAAAGTCTAAAATCAAAACTTTAAGTTTATAAATTACCAAATTTCTAGAAAAAAGGACACATCTGTGTAAGCAACCTTCAGTTTCAAAAAACATAATGGACACAGCAAGTCTTTGCTTTGTGTTATTGGTCTGTCTTCTCTGCCTAGAACAGGGCCTGGCATTTAGAAGTAGGTAATAAACACTTCTGAATGGAAATAAAGCCTTCTTGAGAAGTTCACTGACAAATGCTAGGTTCCTGATACTCAAATATGAGCACAGGTAAAGGTTAAAATGGAAATAAACAGGGACAGAAGCAGCCACCCTTAGGGTGGACAGTAGGGCCACCAGGGTGACACCGTCCTCCATTGACAGTGCTACTTAAGTACCACTAGAAGGCCAAAGCAGAGAGGAACTAGACATTCACATGTATCTTCCTTCCAGCGCTAGTGTCCCTGATGGACAGACCTGGATGAGCACGTCCAGCCCTGCACAGCTGAGGCTGGAGTCATGAGATGGTCTGGCCTTCACATTTTCACACATATTGAGATGTTATAGCTTCGAAAGCATATGGTGATCCAGCAATAACCTGAACTCCTAAACAAATGGTACCAACCCACCACTTACACACAAATTGATATTTTCTGATAACAAAACTTGGAAATATAATTTCAGGGAAGTAATGCTGGTAATTCCAACTCTCTCAGTAATGCTGGAACAACGGTGAAGGAATCAAGTTTTTAAAATTTGGTTGTCATAAACTGACAAGGCATCATGTAACTGACAAGTCTCAAGTAACTAAGAGATTGGATAGTTGTATGCTAGGAAGCTTGTTTTTGTAACTGGGGTGACTCACGGAAATGGGGGTGAGTGATTTGGGCTCAGGTTTGTATTTTGTGTGCAGGAAATCTCCTATGTTTTTTAGCATCTGGAAAAAGTTTGTAGTTGTCCCAGAGTCATTAGTCATGGTTCTCTAAAGAAACAGAACCGGTAGAATGAATATATATGTATAGAGATTTATCAGCTTAGCTCACAGGATAGAGTCTGAGTAGTCCAACAATGGCTGCACCACACTGGAGAGGCTGAGAATCTGTAGTCCTTCAGTCCATGAGGCTGGATGTCTCAGTAGTCCCAACCTGGCGCTGAAGGTCTGACAAATTCCAAATGATCAGCTGGTCTTCAGTCTACAGCAGCAAGACAAACTCACCAGCGAGAGAGAAGGCAAGCAGCAAGAAGCCAGGCGTTCTCCTCTGCCATGGCCTTTTATATGGGCTGCCATCAGAAGGTAACACCCACATTTAGGGTGTGTCTTCCAGCTTCAGATGATCCAATTAAGATGATCTCTCTCATTTCAGTTAATCCCAGAACCAGTTAAGATGACACAAAGGATTAGCCATCACAGTGAGTAATTCATGTTTTTCCAATAATCTGCCAAGACAGCTCTGCCATGCATAGGGTTACATCAGGTGTTGGTCTGAGTTTAGATTTTCTATTCTAGTCAGTATTCCTATTCTATCTCCATCACAGTATTACACTGTTGTAATTGACTATGACTTTAAAGTAAGTTTTGGTATGTAACAAAATAATTTTTCCTACTTCTAATTTATACTTTTTGT
>NW_008348089.1:2456556-2461019 GCF_000622305.1 Nannospalax galili | reverse complement strand
ATATATTAATTTGGAAAATTAGTATTCTTGTAGCACTTAATTCATTATTAGTGTACATGCTGTCTCTCATTTACCCAGATCCTCTCTAATGTTTTTAATAAAAATTTATAATTATATTTCTTTCATTGCTATTCTGACCAATATTTATTTGTATATTACATGGGCTGTCTTTTTCTTGGTATACAGAAATGCAGTTGATTTCTGAAATTGATCTCATCACTAACTTTTTTTAAACCATGAAACATGAGAGCAATCACTTATTTTTCATTGTCTGCAATGAAATCGATAAGACAATGCAATAATACATTTCCAAATATAGAAAAATATAATTGATATTTACAGTAATATATCTCATAAGTCCTTATTTTTTTAACTTAAAAATTTTTTATTTTATGTGTATGCATGTATTGCCTGCATGTAGGTAAGTGCACCCATGTTGTGCAATGCCTGTGGAGGTCTGAAGAGGCTGTCAGATCCCCTGGGACTGGAGTTATGGACAGTTGTTAGCTGCCATGTAGGTGCTAGGATTTGAACCTGGGTGTTCTGCAAGAACAACCAGTGTTCTTAACTGCTGAGCCATTTCTCCAGCCCCATAAATCCATATTTTAAGAATGAGTTTGAATTATGGACTGGCGAGATGGTTCAGTGGGTAGACACACTTGCTGCCAAGTCTGACAACCTGAGTTTGATTTCTAGAACCTTCGTAGTAGAAAGAGCGAACCAACTCCAACAAGTAGCATGTGTGTGCCAACATATATACATATATGCACACACAAACGTATGTGCTCCAAAGAAATAAAATGAAATAAAAACATTTACTATGATATATATATATATATATGAGTTTTCTTTAAACAGGGAGAAAGGGAAAGGATTTTCTTTTAAGGGAAACAAGGAACCTGAGAGAGAATAATAGTAGGATAAAGGTGTTATTAAGGGAGAAATGTGTAAAAAGGGAGTAGTTAAAGGGGGGTGGGAAGGACTATACAAAGAACTATGGGAATAAAGAGGGAAAAACCCTCCAGATACACAGTAAAAAAAAAAAAAAAAGCCTTAAGCACAGAAGGAACCCTACGGGGCTGGAAGAAAGCCCTTCCAAAAGCAATACAGTTGTTAAATGAAAATCCCAGTGCCAGAGGTAGTTTGCCCCCTATGAGCCGTTGGCCTGAAAGACACCAGAGCTCCCCAAAACAATAAAGGTAATTGCCAATAATGTTGGTTGTACACTGAAAGTGGATGGAAAAATCTCATTGCTGAAGACACTGCATGATGTGAGCATGGGAGAGGGAGAAATCAAGCTTGGACTATGCTGGAAACTCCCTGTTACTGGATACATGGCTTTCATGGTACCAAAAGGCAACACGCAGATGACTGGGGGAGAATTGTCCCCTATAATTCTCCTCAGCAACAGACCCCACGTGTTGTACTATCAGCATACTAAACAAGACGTTCCTGCTGGTGCAATGGTGGAGCATCTAATGGATGTACAACCAGCAAATTTTGATTGGTTATAATGCCCACTCTTAGGGGTGGAACACACATCTGGTAATCTAAACCAGACCAACCCCTGGTGGTGGGGAGAATATAGGTCCAAGTGGGAAGTCTCTACAATTGCTTTGTTAGATGGAAATGATGCACCTGCTAAAGTACCAACCTAGCATTTGTCTTTACACCCATAGGTTAAGTTATTAAAGCAGTCACTATTTAGATGTTCTTGCTTTTTGCTGTGTGTGTTTTTATAGTAGACAGAACCCCAATGAAACTGGCCAACAGCTCATGGAAAACAGATGATGCAGAGACCCAAAAGTTCAGTGCCTTGCCACAATGGGAGGAAGATCATCCCACACCTATCACCCCCTCCAAGGCCCAGGGACTTTTGCAGAAGAGGTTGGCGAAGAGAATGTAAGAGCCAGAGGAAGAGGTGGAGTGTTAACTGGAAATGTCCTCTGATCACTGTGCCGGCAAGCTATAGTCACACCTCCTTCCCAGTCTCATCAAGGAGTCCAGGGGTAGTCAGTTATCCCTCCCACCCAATCAGTCCCACTCAGCTGCATGTGAGGGGAGGGGCAAAGGATATATAAGCTAAGAACAACAAGAGCCACCTCTCTCACAATTTTGTGCATCTGTTGGGAGGTCACAGGATCTGTATTTGAGTATGGACTTTACGGTGCAGCCATAAATGTGGAGTGCCCACTCTTCTGAAATGAAAATGCTATGCTCTGTTAAAAAAATTAAATTAAATTAAAAAATTAAAAAAAAACTTTAATTTTCAGGTATGTGTATTTTGACTTCTTTTCCTATTCCTATCTCTTTTACTTTTCTTCTTATTGAACTAAGACCTCATCCATTTTCTTGAATAGGCATGGAGAGAGAAAACAGCCTTTTCTTGTCCCTGAAAAGTTCCTCTTTTCTTGCTTTTCTCCATTGAGCATGATGTTGGCTAGAGGTATATTACACATAGTCTTTTTGATGTTGGTACTAATTCATAATACATAGAAAAGCGTGGGGTCCCCACTCTTCTGTAAATAAACCACTATCCTATTCTCTCTCTCTCTCTCTCTCAATAAAATAAAGAAAATCTGGGCCCCAAACTGTACCAACATATAGAGACTGCATATTTAAAACACTAGGGTCTGGGTTAATCACATCCCTCAGTGTTTGACACTTTCCTCTGATGTTTATTATTTATTTACTACTTTTTAAATATTTTATTTATTTTTATTTTATGTGTATGAGTATATTGCCTGCATGTATGTACATGCACCAGTGTTGTACAATGCCCACAGAGGCCAGAAAACAGCATCAGATCTTCTGGAACTAGAGTTGCAGATGGTTGTTAGCCATTATGTGGGTGATGGGAATCAAACCTGGTTCCTCTGGAAGAAAAGCAAGTGCTTTAGCCATCTTTCCAGTCCCATTATTATTACTATTGTTATTATTATTATTATCATTATTGTTAAATATTTTTAAATATCCATATTGTATGATCATTCTTTGTGGGAGACAGGCTTGAGCCTAGGGCGATGTTGCAACTGTCAGGGTCACATGGTTTCCAGGAATCCAGGCTCTGTAATCTGAAACCCAATATGCTAATGAGGCATCCTACCCTCTATTCTGTGATAGGACGTTAAGTCTGTTATGCTAATAGGATGATGCTAATAAGGTGTTCTACTTGCTGTACTGTGATAGGCTGCGAAACCTGTTATGCTAATAAGGTATCCTACTTGCTGTGCTGTGATTGGGCCACTACCCCTATACAAGCTTGTGCCTTCCTGCAATAAAGCAGACCTGTGTCACTGAACCTGGTCTCCTGTGTCTGAATGGGGCTCTGCTGACACAGTCTCCTCACCAGCCCTGGGGTCTGGGACCAGGCAGAAGCAGCGATGACAGGAGGCAGCACAGGGCAAACAGAAGAGTGGCCTCAGCACTAGGAGAGTAGAAAAGCGGCCTCAGCCCAGGGCAGGCAGAAGAGCGGCCTCAGCCCAGGGTGAGCAGAGGAGCAGCCTTGATGCCCATGAGAACAAAGGAGCGGCACCCACCAGAACGGAGGAGTGGCCGCCGCTGGTGATAACTGCAATTCTTCACTTTTCCTCAATTTACAAACATTTTAGGGTATATACAAATATTCTATGTAGACAAACAATTCAAGTTGAGTTTCCTCCTTTCCAATTGTGATGTCCTTTATTTCCTTTTCTTATAGTTTCTTTCAATTCTTACTGTTTCTATCTTATCATTTTGTTGGCCAGGACCTCTATGGGAATATGAGACAGGAGAGATGATGAAGCTCCCCTGGGACTATTTCCTAAGTTTTAGGCCCTAAGCTTGATGCTTCATCTACAGGTATAGGCTTGTCACAGTGTTTTCTTGCATATGTTTATTAAGTTGAAATTCCCCTTTCCTAGGAGCTAGGGTTTTTTTATTTTCAGGGAAACTGCTGAATTTCACTAAATGCTTTCTTACGTTACTGTGATGATTATATGATACATCTCTAATTTTGCTAATATGGTGAATAACAAATTTTCTCTTAAAAATAGTCTATTTAGACTACTATCCTCAGGCCTCTTGGGGTAAGTCTATAGCACAGCTCTCCGTGCCGGTAATCCCTAAGCCACGTTCACCCTTCTATCCCTCCCGCCATTCTATACTCCTAGTTTGGGCCCTGCGCCATTCCTAGTCTTGGGGCCCCAAACACCTGGGGAACCAATACTGCTTCCTGACCCATCTGACCCAGACCAACTCAGTGCCTTTCTTGGGCCCCAGGAGCACCGCTTCTGGTCCTGGCCCCGCCCTCACCTCCCTCTACTTCCCTGGTCCTGCAACACCCGCCAGCCTCTTTCTGGGGCTGACAGCCTCTTTCTGGGGCTCCGAGGGTTACCTATCATCTACCTGATCCTTTGCATCCAGTACAACCCAGCTACTCAATCCACTCCCTGGGAAATCTTGGGGCTTCTTCCCGCCCCATC
>NW_008348089.1:2452617-2453738 GCF_000622305.1 Nannospalax galili | reverse complement strand
AAAAGAAAACTATAGACCCATATCCTTAATGAACATAGATGCAAAAATTCTCAATAAAATACTTGCAAACTGCATACAGACACACATCAAAAGGATCATCCACCATTTTACCCCCATAGTGACATGCCACAACTTGATACATCCACATGATCAACTGTAATTATAACATCCTTAGTAACCCTTTTTATTATTATACAACTAAAACTATCATTATTTAACCTAACCTCCATACCCTTACCAAAATTCACTAAAGTAAACAAAACACACAACCCATGAGACAAAAAATGAACGAAAATCTATTCGCCTCTTTCGCTACCCCTACACTAATAGGACTTCCTATTGTAATTCCAGTCATTATACTCCCAACCTTATTTTTTAAAACATCAAGCAAATTAATTAATAATCGAGTAACAACAGCCCAACAATGACTAATTAAACTTATCACTAAACAAATAATACTTACACATTCACCAAAAGGTCACACATGATCCCTAATACTAGCCTCACTTATTATTTTCATTGGATCCACAAACCTTCTAGGACTACTTCCTCATACATTTACTCCAACCACACAACTCTCAATAAATTTAGGTATAGCAATCCCAATATGAGCTGGGGCTGTAATTCTAGGCTTCTGTCATAAAACAAAAGCATCACTAGCCCACTTCCTACCTCAGGGTACCCCAATCGCTCTCATCCCAATACTAGTCATCATTGAAATGATTAGTCTATTTATCCAACCAATAGCACTTGCCATCTGTCTAACAGCTAACATCACAGCAGGACACCTACTAATTCACCTAATCGGAGGAGCTACATTAGTATTAACCTCAATCAGCCCATCAACAGCCAGCATCACCTTTCTAATCTTAATCATACTCACAATCCTAGAACTTGCCGTAGCCCTCATTCAAGCCTACGTGTTCACCCTACTAGTAAGTCTATACCTACAAGACAATACATAATAATGACCCACCAAACCCACATCTCTGGCTTTATTCCAGAGATGCAGGGATGGTTCAATATACGTAAGTCAATAGATGTCATAAATCACATAAATGGGCTCAACGACAAGAACCACATGGTCATTGCAATAGATGCAGTGAAGGCATTTGACAAAA
>NW_008348089.1:2449221-2450245 GCF_000622305.1 Nannospalax galili | reverse complement strand
GCCAAGGAGACCCCACCAGATGGACTTGAACCAGTGTCCAGTCTATAAAGAGGAGGGTCAACATGGAGGAATCATTTCCTCCATGCTTCCAAGAGAAGCCAACAATGGTCGAGCAGGACCTTTGACTTATCTTCACATAGATGGAACTGGTAAAAGAAAGGAGCCAGGGGCTCCTCCCAACCCCATGGGACCCCTGAGGAACAGATCCTCAAACGACCTCAAGAGTAAAAACAAATCAGTTTATCTGGTCCAATCGTATGTCCTTAAACACCCAAAAGGGAAGTATAACCAAAGGTTAAAGGGGCCAACATAATATCATAAGAGCATACATATATATAACTAAAAGTTACTCGACAAACAGCAAAGCCAGACAGGCGATACCTTCCATCGAGTTGTTGGCCAGGATAGATAAAGGCTCTTTCAGACTGTAACCCAACATACTACAGGAAAATGAACTGCAGACCCCAATTCTATCCAAAGGAATACTGACAATGGATTGCTGTAGATGTAGATTGTTCCTACAGCTGACCCTCCTGGAACAGGGACTTCTGGCTGACTAGATTTACCAGAAGGGCAGACAGGGGGGAATGGATGAGGGTGCTGACAACACAGTGGACAGTGACAGGGATGGCAGAGTATGGAGCCTCTAGTGGGAGAGGAAGGCTGTCTATCTGACAAGTTTGTATTCATGCTCAGATGCCGAGGAGCTCAGAAGGTGGACGACTGTGACCAGTGATAGTCACGTATATAGAGATTAGAAATGCATGTGAAAACATCTCAATGTCAATTGCTTTGGAATGAATTCTTCTGTATGAAAAAAAAATTCAAAAAACAAGTATCTTCTTGAAGTCCCTCAAATTAAGGTAAAGAATAAGAACAAATCATTCTGGAAGAACGCAAAGGAAAATAGCTTTAGATACTTAAGTGACAATAGAATTTATTCTCATAATTGTTTTAATAGCTTTTGTATAATCCTCATCACTATTATGAGATATAAAATGTATTTATCAAATCTGTAATCATT
>NW_008348089.1:2440334-2449179 GCF_000622305.1 Nannospalax galili | reverse complement strand
ACACACAAAAAATAGTCTATTTAAAAAATGTGTGTGTGTGTGTATGTGTGTGTGTGTGTGTGTGTGTGTATGTGTGTGTGTGCCTGCATGAGTTTATGTGTATCATGTTAGTGCAGGCACTTACAGAGGGTGTCAGAGCCCCTGGAACTGGAGTTTCAGGTGATAATTTATTCAGAGGCCTTTGTGCCCACTGAAACTAAAGTCCATTGGTACAATAGTGACATCACTCTTAGAGGGTTAACCAACTGCTTTCTGACTGCTTTCTCCCTTGGCATTTTCCAACCCCACAACATGCTTTTCTTTTTTTTCTTTTTTCTTTTTCACATTTTTTGAGGTTTTTAAATTTCATACATTTGTCCCTCAAATCCAGACTCCTTCCCCTATCCATGCCTCCCCCTATTCC
The DNA here is from genome assembly GCF_000622305.1 of Nannospalax galili. Classification (NCBI taxonomy): domain Eukaryota; kingdom Metazoa; phylum Chordata; class Mammalia; order Rodentia; family Spalacidae; genus Nannospalax; species Nannospalax galili. The sequence continues at coordinate 2,448,776 of NW_008348089.1, read as the reverse complement.
CCCACCGAACCCTATGCACTCTGCCATACATGCTGAGTCCTATTCATTCAGGTGTTTGTACCCAAATGTCTTGCAGTGTAAATGCACTGGAGTCTACTCAGTCCATCCAGTGGTCGTATGTAAAGTCATACTCTCCCTCATGCAGTAGCAAACAGTCTCAAATAGTTCTCAACCTAGTGCTGGCCTGCCACCTATTTCTCACCTCCCCTTTGGGCCCTTGTTTCATTGAGCTGACATAGGTCCTGCACTTGATGCCACCATTGCCATAGGCTCACATGAGCAGGCTTCCAGTGGCCTGGAGGCCTCCACCTCCCTGTATACATGAACCAGCCCTGGCTCTTACAGTCTTTCTGCCTCCTCTTCCACAATGGTCCATATAGGAATCCCATCCTATATGGGATCCATATACATCCATCTACAGCCTCTTATTCTCCAAAACGTGGCCAGTTGTGGCCTTCCATATACATCACACTCTGATGCATACATCAGAGTGAGAATTAAGTGTTCTTAGCCACTGAGCTATCACTCCAGCCCTGAAAATAGACTTTCTGTGTGACCATCCTGAGATGATCATATTTTATAGATTATTGGTTGGATTTTTGTTTTCTGTTTTGTTTTCTAAATCCTCCACCAAAGGTGGGGCTTTGGGGGCTCCTCCTCTAGCCATGATGGAATTTTGAATGACTTGATCTTGTTCAGGTCTTGTACAGGTAGCCATAGCTACTCTGAGTTGATGCATGCAACAGCCTGAAGTCAAAATTTCACAGAAAGCAGTTTGACAACAGGACCATTTAGCAAAACAACAAGAATAGCACCCCACACCCCCCAAGGGGACTATGACCTCCCAGTCATGTGTTTTTGACCAGTTTAACTACAGGCATGAAATTTTTCCAGTGGAGTAGGCCAGTAGGCCTCATATCCAGTCAGAAAGCAGTTGGTTAACCCCCTAACAATGATGTCATTATTGTACCAGTGGACACATCTTACCAGGCAAGCTGGTATTGTAGCATATGGAGGGTCCAGCATTGGGTAATAACATGGATGTCTTTTCTCTCCTAGAAGCCTACATAAATGCATAAATACCCTGGGGAACAATATAAGCTAAGAGAGGGAGAGAGGGAGAGGGAGAGGGAGAGGGAGAGGGAGAGGGGGAGGGGAGAGAGAGAGAGAGAGAGAGAGAGAGAGATTCCTGGTCAGTCAAAGTTGATTTCTCTCTGTCATAAAATTATTTCTTGGAGCTGGAGAGATGGCTCAGCAGAAGACCTGGGTTTGAATTCCAGCACCCACATGGCCACTAACAATTGTCCCAACTGTCTGTAACTCCAGTCTCAGGGGATCTGACAGACTCTTCTGACCTCTGCAGGCAGTGCATGACACGGATGTACTTACCTACATGCAAACAATACACGCATACACATAAAAATAACAAATAAAAAATTAAAAACAATTATTTCTTTTATTTCCTTTTTTTTTTGGTCTTTTTGACACAGGGTTTCCCTGTGACTCCAGCAGGCCTGGAATTCACTATGTAAATCTCAATCTCACAGAAATCCACACCTGCCTCTGTCTCTCAAGTGCTGGGATTAAAGGCCTCTGACATGATGCCTGGCATAAAGGTTTTTTTTTGAAGAAAGAAATGTAATAGCCTTTTAAGTTAGCTTTACCAAAAGTCATATTTAATGCTGATAATACCTTATGTTCATTTGATCTTTTGAAATCTTGATTTCATTCTTCCAGTTAAAACTCACAAAGGTGAGTTGTGAATATAAAGAGATTTTAAGACAAGGTGCTAGAATTCCCTGAGAATAGTTTGATCTAAGGGTATGAGTTCATGCTTAATAGAAGTAAGCCTTAGGTTCCTGACTGATCTTTAACCCTTTCTTTTCTTTTTCTTTGTTTTTATGATTTGTCCTGGAACCTTATTATGCTGGGTGTCTCAGTAGCCAATGTCAAAGAGGAAGGCAGGAATGAAGCACTGGTGTGCTCTGCTTGGATTTTATCCATGTGATTTTGAGAAAACAACTCATGAATCCATGAGTTCATCTGCAAAACAAAGAGATCAAGTAACATCATTGGTTTTTAAGACTTCTTCCATGTAGTTTTCTGAAATCACTGCAGTCTCTAACAGTATCCATTCCTAAACAGATGTTTAGAATCTCTCTTTTAGCCTACATCCACAATAATACTATTCAGATATACTCCATTCATTCCATCTCTATTTTTCTTAAGTAGATGTAATTATTTAAAGCAGTTTTAGACTCCTAGCAAAAGTGAGAAAGCATAATTTCCATATATCTCCCCAACCAGACTAGTATTAACACAGACAGGGAAACACCACTATTGTCAGAGCCACCGCTTACACTGAGGTTCATTCTTGGTGTGTGAATTTTATAGGTTTTCACTAATGTAAGCTTACCAGATTCCTGCTATTCATTTTCCATCCCCAGCCATTTATTTAAAAACATTATGTGTTAGGCATTGTGAAGTAGTGGGTGATTAGGATAGATGATAATCTTTGCCTCAGTTCTAGTCTAATATGGAAGACTGGAAAACAAATCAAGAGAATTGTGGTTCCATAAGGTGAGTGCTAAAAATCAAAATATGCAGAGGAACCAGATGTTTGCATGTTCAGTTATATTCAGGGGCTGGTCTGAATTTGTGTTATCAGTCTGAACTGGTAACACCAGAGCTCACTGAAATACTATTAAGAATTAGCTAGGAAAAGAAGGCAGGAAAGGCATTGCAGGCAAAGAAAACAGAGTGCAAGAGGAGGCACAGTGGTGAGAGTGTGTGGCGCTCTCCGTTTGCCCTGGGCGCCACTTGCAGTGGCTCTTCTGCTCTCCAGCTGCTGTCTCCGGGCTCCGCTCCTCCGCTCACACGAGTGCTGACTGTGGCCACTCTCCGTTCACCCGGTGCTGACTCTGATGGCACGGGTGTGCCCTTTGCTCCTCACTGCTGCCATTCTTCCCCTAGCTCTGCCCTCAGGCCACTCTTTTGCTCGTCTGCTGCTTGCTGTCTCTGATTGCCGCTACTTCTGCCCAGTTCCCGGATCCCAGGGCTGGTGAGGAGACTGTGTCAGCGGAGCCGCATTCAGACACGGGAGACTAGGTTCCATGATGCAGATCTAATTTATTGAAGGGTACAGCTTATATAGGGGTAGGGGTCCAATCAAGAAGTTACAACTCAGATCTTTGGCAGGGCTGTGTCCTATCACAACACGGCGAGTCAGACACCTTATTAGCATGATAGGTTTCAGGTTACTTAGGTTCACGTAGCAATTTGGAATCTCAAGTGTGGTGATTAGGGAGTGGGAGCTCTAGGTATCAGTCTCATGATCTGCTGATGGGAGCAAATGTCACAAGGTGTTCCTTGTGGCTCCAGCAGTCAGGCAGTTGCCTTGGGCCTGCTGTATGGCTGCCATTAAGACTTTCACCCTAGGCTCAAACCTGTCTCCCACAAGAGTGAAGTGTCTGTATGGGGGGTGAGATGCAGCAGAAATCGGAGGCAGGGTCATAGGACAGAGACCTGTGGTAGCAATAAATCCCTGTTTTGAATAGTTTTGGCATTTCCTGGAGAATTTTATTCAGAGGCGTAACAATATTTGGACTTCATTTTAAAAATTCTTGTGACCTCAGTAGAAACATGAGAAAGTTGTTCTTTGTGTGTGTGTGTGTGTGTGTGTGTGTGTGTATGTGTGTGTAAATGTGTGTGTAAATGTGTGTGTTTATATCTGTGCACATTTCTGTGTGTGAATGCAGGTATATGGATACCATGATGCACCTGTAGAAGTCAGAGGACAACCTTGACTGTTGGTACTCTCTCCCTTTCACCTTGCTGTTTTCCTGCTTTATGTATCAGGATAGTTGATTTGAGAGTGCCTGGACATTCTCTTAACTCTACCTCCCACTTCCTATAGGAGAGCAGAGATTAAAGATGCTCACACTGTGTCTGTTTTTTTATGTGGACTCTGGGGATTTGAACTCAGGTTCTCATGCTTGCTTGGCAAGTGCTTTTACCCTCGGAGCCATCTCTCTAGCTGAGAAGCTTGTTTTGAGATGTGCTATAGATTCTACTGGTCAATCCGCAGTTTAGCTCTCTTCTCTTATATTTTTGTGTATTTTAGATACTGGAAGAGCAACACTTGTATTTCCCAATTTCCACTGCAATTAGGACATTGCATGTAAATCAAGGCTTATTTCCTATATAGCTGCACCCCCATTAAACTAACATGGAGCTGAGTCACACAGCCAAGAGGCAGACTCAGGGCTCCATAATACTGTAGGGGAAAAGTAGCAGAAGTGGTCAATTCTGGAGCTGGAACAAGGTCACAGGGACAGCCCTAGTGGTAACCTACTGATTTAGCCATAAATTCTAGAGGACGAGGCAGAGGGGAAACACACCTTGAGAATCCCAACTTGTGTTGTGGCTAGTGACATCATCACAGAGCCCTTCTCAGCTTTCCTAACAGTCTGGGAACTATTCCGATCACAGTAATCATAGTACTTTCTTTCTGTTTAGCTCAGATGAAGAAGATTCTGTTGCTGTACTATGACCCATAACCAAACTGATGAGAATGTAAATTAAGAGAGAGGCAACAAAATTCCTTAACGATAGGTGGATGTCATGATTCGAATATGAAATCTCCCCAGGGTCATGTGTGGAAAGCTGGATCTCTAGCTGGTAGCACCATTTTGAGAGCTACTACAAACTTTAGATCAAGAGGCTTAGCTTGAGGAAGTAGGTCACTGGGGTCTGTCCTTTGGGAGTTACACATAACTTGTCCTTGGCACCTTTCCTGTTTATCCAGAGTCAAGCTGCTTGTCTTTGACACAGGCCCTCTGCCATGATGATCAGACTTGTTTCAGGTCCCAGCAAAAGAACCAGTCAAACATAGCTTAAAACCTCTAAAACTGAGTCAAAGTTAGTCTTTCTTCCTTTAAGTTGTTCTCAGGTACCTGTCATGGTGACAGGAAATAATCAATACAATGGATAAATATACAAGCTGTATTCTGGGATTGTTAGTAATCATTTATTTGGAGTTATTTTATAATGTGATGTTTGTATGTTTGTATACAAGCTTTTCTTGCTAAATCAAATTGTGAAAAAGATAAATAAATGGACTTTGTGTTGATTTAGAAATATGGACTCTGGAACCAATGAGATGGCTCAGTGGCTAAAGGCACTGGCTTTGCAAATCTGGTGACCTATCTTTGATCTCTGGAACCCACATAAAGGTTGAGGAAGAGAACTGACTCTATAAACTTGTTGTCTGACCTCCACACATGTGCCATGGCATGCACTTCCCCACATATCATACACACATACACAATAATAATAAAATTTAAAATAAAGAAATAGGGACTTTATCAAGAAGAGTTTTCTTTAGATTCTATTCCTTCCAAATGAAACGATAATGTGTTTCTAAAAAAATGTGTAACACAAACCCAAATGAAAAGTAGCAAAATTGCTATTAGCCTTTGACCGTATACAAAATGACCCAGAGTGGTGATTAACAGCATGTAAGCTTTAGTGCTATATGACTTACAAAAATAGGTAAAAATACAATGCAGTTTTGTAAAAAATTATCCCAAGATTACAGAGGCTACAAAGTTATTGAATACAGTTTATCATTCTGTGTTGTTGGCATATGCTATCACACTGAACATAATGCTCTCTGCATAATTCAATTCAGATTAGACAATGGTACTACCCCCCTATTTTGAAGATGAGTGTGAACTGCATTCAGTGAGATTTAGTTTTTTAAATTTCTTTGTCATCTGAGCAATGGCGATTTATCACAATGAGGAATGATACTTATTTGATTTTCATTTTGGAGTTTTTTTCCCCCCTTGGAGGAGCTATTTATAATAGACACACTTTGTTCCTTAAGATTTGGAAAGGTGTTATTTCATTTCATGGTAGATTTGTTTGTTTTACAGGAAGGAAATGAAAGCAATTCATTTTATAAGCAATTTTCTTACTGTGTCTTATTCTGGATGCTTAGTGTTTACAAAGGACCTGCTTTAACTGGTTTACACAGAATGCACATTTATAAGTATGAGTTACATGACTCAAAGAAAACTCTAGCACATTGGGTGGCAGGGCTGCCAGGAGCACTGCTCCTATTAGCTCATTACTCTGGACTCAGCATGGCACCACCACACCCCAAGACTGACTCCAGGTGCTCCTTTGGGGCCCTCTGCAATGCAAACGTCTGTCTGTCACATTACGTGTCTTTTGGATGAATTAATGTTACACAGATTCTCCCTGTTTTTTTCAGTCTGGCCCTGAGTGTCCACAAATGACTGCCTGAGACCTTGTAAAGGTATGTGCAGGCTTTTAATTTAAGGAGACTGGACTCCTGCACACTGCAAGATTGTGCACACTCTGTATATAACTGCAAAATATGACAGATTCTCTCCTATAAGGAAGCAAGTAGTCACAGAAAAGGAAGGGAATATTAATTTCTTCTGAATTCCCAGTCTGTTTCATTCATTCTTCTTATATTCAACTCACTTTTTTAAACATTTAAAAAATTTATCATTTTTTATTTTATGTGTATGTATGTATTGCCTGCATGTAAGTGCACCCATGTCATGCAATGCCCATGGAGGTCAGAGGAGTCTGTCAGATCCCTTGGGACTAGAGTTACGGACAGTTGTTAGCTGCCATGTGGGTGCTGGGATTTGAACCCAGGTCTTCTGCAAGAACAGTCAGTGTTCTTAACTACTGAGCCATCTCTCCAAAACACTCAACCCATTTTTAAAAATATATTTTTATTTATTATTTTTATTTTATGTGTATGAGTGTAAATTAAATCTTTAAAGAAAGAGATTGAGGAAGACATCAGAAGATGGAAGGAACTCCCATGCTCATGGATTGGAAGAATTAATATTGTGAAAATGACCATCCTACCAAAAGCCATTTATAGATTCAATGCAATGCCATTCAAAATCCCCATGACATTTTTCACAGAATTGGAAAAAATCCTAAGATTCATATGGAAGCACAAAAGGCCTCGGATAGCCAAAGCAACCTTGAGCATTAAGAGCAATGCTGGGGAGATTACAATGCCAGATATTAAACTGTGTTACAGAGCTATAGTCATAAAAACAACATGGTACTGGCACAAAAATAGACCAATAGATGAATAGAACAAAATTGAAGACCCAAATATAAGTAAATGTAATTTCAGCCACCTGATATTTGACAAAGGGGCCAAGAATATTCACTGGAGGAAAGACAGCATGTTTAGCAAATGGTGCTGGCGAAACTGGACCTCCACCTGTAGAAGAAGGAAAATAAACCCCTATCTTTCACCCTGCACAAAAGTCAATTCCAAATGGATCAAAGACCTCAATGTAAAGCCTAAAACTCAGAACCTGTTAGAAGAAAACTTTGGGAAAAACCTACAAGATATAGATGTAGGAAAGGATTTTCTAAACCAGACACCAATTGCTCAGGAAACAGGGTCAAGAATCAACAAATGGGACCTCATTAAACTAAAAAGCTTCTGTACATCAAAGGAGGCAACCAGGGAAGCGAAGAGAAAACCCACAGAATGGGATAAAGTCTTCACCAGTGACATATCTGACAGAGGTTTAATATCCAGAATATATAACTAACTCAAGAAACAGAGAATCAAGACAAGAAGTAACCCAATTAAAGGATGGGCTAAGGAGCTGAACAGAGAGTTCTCAAAAGAAGAAGTAAAGATGGCTATGAAACATCTTAAAAGATATTCAACATCACTAATAATTAGGGAAATGCAAATTAAAACCACTTTAAGATTTCATCTTACCCCAGTCAGACTGGTTAAGATCAAAAGAACAAATGATACCAAATGTTGGAGAGGATGTGGGGAAAGGGGAACACTCATCCACTGCTGGTGGGGCTGCAAACTTGTTCAACCCCTATGGAAAGCAGTGTGGAGAACTCTTAAAAAACTACAAATGAACCTACCATTTGACCCAGTTATACCACTCCTTGGCATATACCCAAAGAACTCATCCTATTGCAGAGACACTTGTACATCTATGTTTGTTGCTGCTCTATTCACAATTGCTAAGAGATGGAAGCAACCTAGGTGCCCCTCAATTGATGAGTGGATAATGAAAATGTGGTTCATATATACGATGGAGTTTTACTGAGCAGTAAAGAAAGATGAAATCATGAAATTTGCAGGTAAATGGATGGAACTAGAAACTGTTATACTAAGTGAAGTAACACAATCTCAGAAAAAAAAAATCGACATATGTTCTCCCTCATATGTGGATCCTAGAACCAAATCCTGATAAGTGAGTATGTATCCAGACATAACTACAGGAACCAGGATAATGGAAAGGAAACAGGGAGATAAAACAAAAGAAATAACCTGAAAGAGAAGAACAGTAGGAAACAAGCCTTAATAAGGGAGATATGGATAAAAATTGGGTTAGTTTA
>NW_008348089.1:2439777-2440287 GCF_000622305.1 Nannospalax galili | reverse complement strand
AAGGGAAAGAAGGAGCTCAAGAGAGGTAGGACCATAGGAGAAGGGTATTATTAAGGGAGAAAGGGGGGAAATGGTGGCACCTTAAGTGGGAAAAACATGATGGAGGGGTGAGACAACGTGAGAGATAAACAATGCCTAGCTAGTTTTGAAAACCAGAGGGAACCATATTACTCCTGTACCCTACTGACAAATTATACATAGTGGATCGAGAAATAAATGTCTAGGTAAGGTTTATCTGAGAACAACTAGTCTTTGCCCAAGATTTATCTACATGACACACAGTAATTAAAATACCAGACTGGTGGAACTAACCTTACTGGATGTTTAGCAGGCATACTTTCAGGCCTATCCTAATCTGGTCAGAGGGACTTAAAGGACAGTTTTTGCCCCTTGCCCTCTATAGTCGACTAAGTTCCAGGGACTATGGAACATCTCTCAAAATGTCCTGTAACTGTGGTGAGTCACCTGTCCTCTTGTTCAGGGAGGCCATGGAGACCCCACGAGATGGAC
>NW_008348089.1:2430204-2439708 GCF_000622305.1 Nannospalax galili | reverse complement strand
AAAGGAGCCAGGGGCTTCTCCCAAGCCCATGTGACCCCTGAGGAACAGACACTCAAACTATCTTAAGAAAAAAAAATAAATTGGTTTATCTGGTCCAACTGTATGGCCTTGAACACCCAAAAGGAAAGTATAACCAAAGATTAAAGGAGCCAATATAATTTCATAAGAGTTCATATGTATAGCTAAAGGCTACGTAACAAGCAACAACGCCAGATAGGCGATACCTTCTTTTGAGTTGTTGGCCACGGTGGCCAAAGGGACTCCCAGATAGTAACCCAACATAGAACTGGGAAACTGGACAGCAGACTCCAATCTTATCCAAAGGAATATTGACAACTGATTACTACTAGCTGAGGAATAGCTGACCCTCCTAAAACAAAGACCTTTAGATAGGCTGACTAGATTCACCAGAAGGGCAAGTAGTGGGGAATGGCTGGGGTGCCGACAACACAGCAGACAGTAGCAGGGATAGCAGAGTATAAGGGCTCTAGTGGTGGGAGGGAGGCTATGGGAGGGTCCTATCTGGGATGTGGGTTAAAAATAAATAAATTTTAACAAAATTAAAAAAATAATAATTCTTCAAAGCATAAAAATTTGCTCCTTAATAATTGGTGGATATGAAAAACATTACCACTGAAATCTACCTGATGACTTTATATCCATGCTCAGATGCCATGAGCTCAGAAAGTAACCAACTGCAACTAGTAATAATCAGATATTAGAGATTAGAAATGCATGTGCATCTTAGTGTGAATTGTATTGAAAATTAATTTTTCTGTACGAAACTATGTATTTTAATAGTGAAATGGAGATCTTTTTAATGCTTAAAACCTCATTTAATTTTATGTCTTATAGGGTTTATGCTGAGTACAGTATTGTATAACTGTATTTACAGCCAATTTTGAAGGAGATGCATCTTAGCTCTGGAAATTGTTATTGAATATGTCAATGCTGTTGTAATGAAATGCTTCTTCTGATTGTGTGGTTATTAAATAAATAATTAAAATAAAAGAAAAAAGAAAAAAACTTATTTATTATTTTTATGTGTATGAGTGTATTGCCTGTATGTATGTAAGTGTACCCAGGTACTACAATGCCCATGGAGTCTAGAAGAGGGCATTGGATTCCCCTGGAACTAGAGTTATGGATGGTTGTTAGCTACCGTGTAGATGCTGGAAATCAAACCTGGGTCTTCTGCAAGCGCAGCCAGTGCTCTTAACCACCGAGCTATCTCTCCAGCCCCGCAACTCATTTTCTAAAATCTGTTCAGGAGTGAGAAACTAACACAATAATGGTGATGACCTCTAGATCTTAATTGATTTTACTTTAATGATTATTAACCAACATAACAAGTATAGATGTTTCTAGTATGAGATAGTCAAGATGTACAGTGTTTAATAAAGCAACCTAAAAGAGGATCTTAAAGGTTTATTTCCAGGCAGTTTCACAAAACCGTTTGAAAAATATAGATTGACTTTATTCTCTTTGACTGGACCTCAAAATTTAATGTCTGTACCTGACATTTGCCCTCAGGATCCCAGATCTTAGTAGAAGCTTCTGAAGAAGCACTGGCCCTACATGCTCCGAAGGCTGTTTGAGACTTTCTGGGCTTTCATGACAGAGGTAAGAACATGTTTCCTACCAAGATCTACTATCAGAGATTCTTTCCCCCAGATAGAAAAGATGACTGGATGCCTTGTGGTTGAAAGTGATGGCCTCGGCCTTGACTGATGTCCCCTGCTTGGAGATCAGCAGCCCTTCATAAGAAAAATGCCATCTTAGGAAAAATGTTCTATGGTTTTTATAAAAGTGATATTATTATAAATAATTCAAACTATATATATATATATGTTTTTTGACAATAGATATAACTCAACTTCATACATTTTAGTACTGAATATACCTATATAACCATAATCCAGACCAAAATTTAGGACATTTTGCGCCTCTTAGTCAGTTCTGAGCTAATTGGTATTTTGACTTCTATCAGCAGAGATTAGTTTTGCTCTGTACACTTTTAATACTTCGGGTATTCACTTATGTCATTAAATGTAGAAATCAGTCTGAATGCTACAATGTATGGATCAAACCACTGGTCAACATTGGGCTGTTTTCAGGCTCTGCTACTGTAAACATTTCTTTGTGCTGTTTAATGTACTCATGGGCTCACTTTGTTGAGCACGTATGTTGGTGAAATAATCAACATGCACTAACATTAGCTTTTGCAGGCACTGCCAAATGACCTGACAAAGTAGCTGCATCTCTGTGCATTCATATTCTAATTACTGCGCATCTTGGCTGACATGGTAATTTATAAAAAATGTCATCCAACAGGTCATAGTATTATCATATTTCAAATTGTGTTGCTCATGATTAAAACTTTTGAGTATCTTTTGATAGCTTGCTGACTATGCAAATGTCATATTTTTAAAGACTTATTTATTTTGTATGCTATGTGTGTGTGCCTGTGTGAGTTTACATGTACCACATGCTTGCAGGTTCCTGAGGAGGCCAGAAGAGGGAGTTAAATTCCCTGGAGCTGGAGTTACAGGGGGTTGGGAGAGCAGAGGAAGATATCATAGCCATTGAGATATCTCTCCATCCCCTAGATGTTATTTTTTTAACTTTAAAAAAATTTTATTTAGAATTTCATACATGCATATAAGGTGTTTTGATCAAATCCACACCCACTCCCTCCCCTCCAACTCCTCCCATATCTCCCCATCACTTTTTTCTGAACTTCATGTTCTCTTTCTTTTTCTTCTTTTTCTTTCTTTCTATTACTTCATTCTTTCTTTCTTTCTTTCTTTCTTTCTCTCTTTCTTTCTTTTCTTTCTTTCTTTCTTTCTTTCTTTTTCTCTTTCTTTCTTTTTCTTCTTTCTTTCTTTCTTTCTTTCTTTCTTTCTTTCTTTCTTTCTAATGGGGCTATTTGCTTCTCTAACATGCCCCTCCCTGAAGAGGTAACCCTAAAATCTTTTAGAGATTAGATAAGAGCTTCCAAATACTTTTTGACATTTTTGGCCTTTGGAACACAGTATGTTGCTAAGAGGTCCAAGGGCATTTTGATTTTTAGCCAAGAAACTGGCTACTTTTCTTTGGGGTCTTTTTTATCCTAACCACTTAGCCACTTTCTACCCCTTATTCTTATTACACCATTCCCTGATGAGGTTACCCAAATTGCCAATAGGGAATTGGGACGCAGACCACTCTGGCTTCTTCCATGCTGAGCAGGGACAGGGTGAGGCAATCCGGGCACTCCAAAAGACTCCGAAATTGCATAACTCTTAACTGTAGGGAGAAAAGAAAATCCTTGACTGGTGAATAGGGGACATGAAGGAGAAGTAAAGGGAAGAGTAGTTAGCATTATAAGCTCTAGACAGGGAACCAGAAAAAAGCCAAAACAGCAAATTTCAAATGTTCATATCAGAGTCCATTGGAATTTCTTGATGAGAGCTTCCAAAAGCATCCCTCTATTAGGTTCCTCCTCACTTTTCTATTGTCTGCCAAGGCTGGACTCAAGAGTGATGGACTCAGGATTTGTTTTCAGGCACTTTGATAACTGTTGGAGTGGCTAGAATCAGTGTTAATTCCCCCATAAAGGCATCTAGATAGGGAGAGAAAACAATTTAGCCATCATTTTAGGACAATAATGGGTTGTCTCCCTTAGCTACAGGTGGGTACTACAGTATTGCAGACCAAGATTTGAAGTCTTACATCTGAGCAGCACTTTGTGATTAGAAACAAAATTGTTAATGAGAAATAATTGTCTAAATAACATTTTATATGGAGTTAAGTCTAATGCCTGGGAAGTGTAAACCCTTGATCTCTTAAAGAAATATACTGATCACTTTAATATTTGGTTATATGTTCCTTTTGCGTGTTTAAGATCATACAGTTGGCCCAAATAAATCAATTTATTTTTACTCTTAAGGTTGTTGGAAGATCTGTTCCTCAGGGGTCACATAGGCTTGGGAGGAGCTCCTGGCTCCTTTCTTTTACCAGTTCTATCTATGCGAAGATCAGTCAAAGGTCCTGCTTTTCATGTCTGGCTTCACTTAGAAGTGTGGAGGAAATGTTTCCTTTGTGTTGACCCTCCTCTTTGTAGACTGGACACTGGTTTAAGTCCATCTAGTAGGGTCTTCAAGACACCTTAATCAAGGTGTCTTCTTGATGAAGAGGACAGGTAACTCACCACAGTTATAGGGCATTTTGAGAGATGCTCATAGTCCCCTGGAACTTAGTCGACCTTGGAGGGCAAAGAACAAAAACTGTCCTTTATGTCCCTCTGACCAGATTAGTATAGGCCTCAAAGTATAGCTGTTAAACATCCAAGAAGGTTAGTTCTACCAGTCTGGTACTTTTAATTACCATGTGCTATGTAAATAAATCTTGGGCAAAGACTAGTTTTTCTCAGATAAACCTTGACTAGACATATATTTTGTTCCTTAAACTAGTTGACTAAACTATGACCTTAGAAATTTTAAGATTATGTGTATATTATTTTTTGTCTCATCCTTTATATATCATAACAAACTTATTCAGACCTTCATCACTTCCTTAGGCTTTCCTGTTTTTTTCTGTCTATTCATTGTTTAGTATCTCCAGGAAAAGAATTCTCACAACAGATGGAAAATTTATTTGTGAATGTTATTATGTCTCATAATCATTAAAAAATAAAACGAGAATGTAAAAGATGTTAAAAGGATATAGGAATAGGTGTCATATTTTTAAGAAACATTTTTCAAGTATTTTACCCATTATAAAAAAGGAGGGGTAGAGAATTTAACTCAGTGGTAGAGCACTTGCCTAGCATGTACAAGGCCTTGATTAACAGCACCAAAATGAGTCTCTCCTTTTGATTTTTTAAAAAAATTATTTATTTTTATTTTATGTGCATGAGTGTTTTGCCTGAATGTAAGTGCAACCATGTCATGCAATTCCTGCAAAGGCTAGAAGAGGGCATTAGATTTGCTGGACCGGCAGTCACAGGTGGGTGTTAGCTGTCATGTAGGCACTGGGAACTGAATCCTGGCCCTCTGCAAGAGCAGCCGGTGCTCTTAACCTCTGAGCCTCCATTTGATTGTGTTTTAAAAGATTCTTATGTTATGAATATAAATCCAAGAGTTGGTATGTCTTTCAAATGTCAGATTTTCAAATGTCACCCTCATAGAATTTTATAGAAATCTGATATTTAACCATTCTGCTTTTAGTTAAGGAAATAGACCCAGCAACTTTAAATGATGCTCCCAACGTGCTAAAGTACATTATATCTTGTGTCAAAGTATTTTCTGTGTTCTAAACTATCAATATTTTAATCCATATACAAAGTCTGTAGTGTAGAACAGAGCCATAACTCTACAGATATTTGAGTGTATTTCTTTTCCTTCACTACATCAGGCCTTGAAGCTCTCATCAAGCTTATTAGAATCTTCTTACAGTGAGATTTTATAGTTTTTTTCAAGGAAGAAAAATATAATCTAAGAAATACCTATCAAATCTCATTCATAAGCCAAGTTTTGCCTCAGACCATGACTGTGTGGTTTGTGATCATCCCCAATGGTGTTTTACATATATAACCATCAGGGAAACATGAGGAAACATGTCAGGACAGAATGTACTTTGGCTGAATGCTGCAGCAGAAAATGTTTAGGCTTTCCCATGACCTTTTAAAAACAGCTGGTGCTCACCTGTTTGTTATTCTTGGGGTTGGGTGTCACAGGTATGCACAGCAGATCTTTATTATTAAGATTCATCAGGAAATGAAGATTTAAAAACTAAGGAAAAAGGGTCAATGAAAAAGAGTCTACAAAAATTGCCAACTTTGGAAAGGGCAAGCATCTAAACTGGGATGGAGGAGGGACATCTGCACATCCCATCTGCACTGAAGCTGGACTACATCCCCAGAGGAGCTGAACACCAGAGAACAGCTTGGAACAGCTAATGTCTGTGAAAAGGATGTAACTGCACTCTGCAGGTCTGAGTGCTGCCCTGCTTATTCTACATCTAGAACATGATCACAGGCCCATTTTGGGAGTGGATGGGTGCAGGAGCTGGAATGTGTGGTGGTTGGTGACCGTGTAGGTTGGTGGTCTTTTTG
The DNA here is from genome assembly GCF_000622305.1 of Nannospalax galili. Classification (NCBI taxonomy): domain Eukaryota; kingdom Metazoa; phylum Chordata; class Mammalia; order Rodentia; family Spalacidae; genus Nannospalax; species Nannospalax galili. The sequence goes on along the minus strand of NW_008348089.1, from coordinate 2,433,611 downwards.
GTGTGTGGCTGTGTGTGGCTCATAGTCCTTACAAAATCATCTCTGCAGGGTGTTGAAATTCATTCTGGAAGTTCCTAAGTTGACTGGTTAAGGGTGGACCTGCACTAACAGCAAAAGAAGATAGGACTGAGTGGTCCTGAGTGTCAGCATGACACCTGGCACTGGTGCAGCTGCATCCCACTCACTGCTAAGGTAGAGACTGAGCCATACACCATCTGAGTCCAAAGATGAGATGAGGTCACTTACAGATTGCTTTAAAAGAGACATGTGGGGGCTGGAGAGATGGCTCAGTGGTTAAGAACACTGGTTGTTCTTGCAGAAGACCCATGTTGTTCTTGCAGAAGACCCAGGTTTGAATCCCAGCACCCACATGGCAGCTAACAACTGTCCGTAACTCCAGTCCCAGGGGATCCAATAGCCTCTTCTGACCTCTGTGGGCATTGCATGACATGGCTGCACTTACCTACATGCAGGCAATACACGCATACACACAAAATAACAATAATAATTTTTTTTAAAAAGCTGGGCATGGTGGTGCACACCTTTAATCCCAGCACTTGGGAGGCAGAGGCAGGCAGATCTTTGTGATTTTGAGGCCAGCCTGGTCTACATAGTGAGTTCCAGGACAGCTGGGACTACAGGGAGACCCTGTCTCAAAAAGACAAAAGAAAAAAAATGTTAAAAAAAAAGAGGCATATGATATCCACAGACTTAATAATTATTCCTGGGCTCTAATCTCACAATTTCAAAGTTAGATACTACCTTCAATAAACCTTTCAATGATCACTTTAAAATTTTCTTTTCATTGAGAAAAGCTACAGTGTAAACTTATAAAACAAACAGAGCAAAATTCATATTTAAAAGCTTAAAGAAATGACTAATTCTGTTTTGCACAAAATTTCTGCAAATGACAGGGTCACTGAGGAGTATTAAAGATGGCACACCACTGCCTTCTTCTTGGCCTAAGACAAAGGCATGGGGGCTCCCTCTCTAGCCAGCAGGGTTCTCTTTCTGGGCAACTAGTTCAAACCAGTTCAGATAAGACTGAGTCAGGATCTGGACACCTCTCATTTGAAACCATAAACCTATCTGCCTTTGCTTCTTTAAGTTGACCAATCCAAGATTAGGGGAGGAGGAACCACCAAAACCCTTAAAACCCAGGCACACCCTGGGGGGACATTAGAGTCTCAATTTCCAGATCTCCTCTCCACATGTGGAGGGCTTTGTCTTTTTGTGTGAATGTGTGTATGTATGTGTGGTTTCTTATGTGTATGGTCGTGGTTCTTTATCTCTCAATTAAGTTTATTTGCTTCTTTCTCTCTACTAGTCTGAGATATTGACTGCCCTTTAACTTTCTAGTTGCCTGAGAAAACGAACCCTGCGGCCATCCATTTGGGCTGCCTTCATGGTTGCGCTGTGGCCGTCCGATCCTGGACCCCAGGGCTGGTGAGGAGGCTGTGTCAGTGGAGCCGCATTCAGACACAGGAGACCAGGTTCAGTGACACAGATTTACTTTATTGAGGAAACGGCAAGCTTATATAGGGTTCTTAAGCCATTTAAGAGCGAGTACAATGATCAGATCATGCATGGGCAGGTAGCTTAGGTTTTGGTTTACAGTTTCATTTTACTGATTGGGACTAGAATTCCTGTAAATCATGTGATCAGCCCTATGAGGGAGGGGTGGTTGGTTCCCTGGGGGTTGGGGGCCATCTTGTGTCCTAAAAAGGTGTTTATCAAAGAAAATTAACATACTACAACAGAACCCAATCCCAAATGGTGACTAACAACACTCCTAGCCTGATATTACAACAATTTTATGGAGACTGAGAGAAAATGTGGAATCTCAAGTCACTTAAAACATAAAGACGATATGCTCTGGAAACTGAACGAGAAGAGCTGAGGAGTTCTAGTGATGGTAGGGATGACACAGAGAGCACATGTGGAGTTGAATAAGCATTTCATGCCATGTAAGACTGAGAAAAGCCATGATTTAAAATTACCATGTTAGGAGCCGGAGAGATTGCTCAATGGTTAGAGCACTGGCTACTCTTGCAGAGGACCTGAGTTCAGTTCCCAACACACACATGTCAGCTCACAACCACTTGTAACCCCAGCTCCAGAGGCTCCAACATGCTCTGCTTGCCTCCATGGACATTACTTGCATGTGGTACACATATAAGCACATAGGTAAAACACTCATACACGTAAAAATGAATATAAATAAATAAATTTGCTGTGTTTATTTTGATTTTCTGTAATTTCTACATGTGTAATCTTAAATATGTGACTATCCAGTGAGCAAATTCCATACTTACAGAGTTTTGTTTATAGCCCTAAGAAGTTGCATAACCAAAGTGGTCAAAATGTCTTTATTAAATGGAGATCATTTCATAGTTGACATCATCTACTTAGACATTGTTGCTTCACTCATCTCTTTTTCTGTTTCTTGAAGCTTAGTCAAGGAAAAGCATCACACCAGTGATGTTGTTGGGTTTGTCACTTCACATGTAGGCCAAAAAAATTTGAATTAAAAAAAAATTTGATTTTTCTCTCCAACCCACAGGCCTCTCTCTCCAGGGTAAGTAGGCCATGCTGTCCATGCCTTGACTCCCTCAGCCTCATTCACCCTCCCATCTCCCCTGTCGGTCTCTCTTCCTAGCCTGGGTCCTGTCCCATTCCTCCTTTTGGCACCCCAGACACCAGGGAAACCACCACTGCTTCATGATCCTCTGCATCCAGACCAACTCAATTCCTTCTCAGGTCCCCAGTAGCACTGCTTCTGGGCCTGGCCCCACCCTCAACTCCCTCTGCTTCCTTGGGTCTGCACAAATTGCCAGCCTCTTTCCGGGACACAGTTGACCTATCTTCTTCCTGGTCTTTTGCATCCAGATCAACCTAGCTCCTCAGTGCAGTCCTCAGAGGCCCTTGGGGCTGCATCCCACCCCAATCTTCCTTTGCATCTCTGGGTGGTAGAGCCACCAGCTGCCCTAGACCAGCATCTTTCCAGGGCCCAGCTCCCAGGCCAGTCCAACCCCCAAATTACTGAGGCCAAAATCTTTCCTGGAGGGATCCACCTTAGGAGAAAGCCTCAGAGCATCTGATCCTCATCCAACTTGGGCCTCTGTGGGAACTCCTGAAGACAAAACCAATCTGGCCACTCCAATATAAAATCAAGAGAGGGGACCAGAAGCTTAGAGGAACCAGCTTTTCATGCCCAAAAAGTAAACCACAAAGACACATAAAGTTCACAAAAAGAAGCAGACCTAAATTTGAAGGCTGGAGTCTCACACAAGAATCAGAAACTACAAAAGAAATTCACATGTCAAAATTACAGAGGAAAAAATAATAAAAAGGAAAAACCAAAATAACATATCTCCACTAAATACCAGTAGTACTCTACAGGAGTA
>NW_008348089.1:2424865-2428692 GCF_000622305.1 Nannospalax galili | reverse complement strand
ATATTTGATAAAGTAGACTTTAAACTAATCAGAAGAGATAAAGAGGGCCCCTTCATTCTGATCAAAGGAACTATAAATCAAGAAGATATTACAATCATGAACATATATTCACCAAACTATGGAGCACTCAACTTCATAAAAACAATACTACAGGACTTTAAGACCAAGATTAATCCCAACTCATTAATAACTACACCTTTTCAGACTAGCAACTAAAATAGCTAAGTATTCAACTTCAGAAAAAAAAATGTTAATGTAGGAATTTAGGAAGTTTGACATGTCTGTTTCTGTCACTAGTAAGCAATGAGGCCTTGGGAAAGCCATTTCATCTTTCTGCACCTTTCTAAATTCTTTCTTTTCCAAACAGAAACAAAGAAGGGTGAAATCGATATTTCTAAATGCTTCTAGTTCTAATTCTGGGCTCTGATACACACTTGACACTGGGCTTAATATAAAAAGACCCACATTGTCGACCTGCTCTGTCTCTCGCATGTCCCTAAATGTGACTGCAGAGGAGCAATCGGTTGGCCTTAGCGTTGTAAGTCAGAGTCCCAGCTACCTGCGTCAGTGCTTTTCCTCCTCCATCTCCCATACTGAACTCTGTGCCTGGCACTCCAGAGTCAAGCAGCTCCTGCGGCTCTATTCTTTTGATTTCACTCCAGTCGCTTGATTTCTTTTATGTAGGAAGAGAAATTACTTGATTTTGTGTAGAGAATTTCAGTTTTTTAATGTAAAAACATTTGCTAATGCCAATGAAGTATGTACATTTGGAAGCATACTTCATAAAATAAAAAAAACAGTCCTTTCTACATTTTATCATTTTGCATTTCCTTCAAAACTTAGCTTCTTTTCATTGCTATAACAACCTACAGTCCATTAAAAATATCAGACTGTAATCAAGAAAGAATGGAAGAACAGCCTTCAGGATTTGCTTATATTTTATAAATTTTAATGACTACCTTAATTTAGATCATTGAGCATGTGCTGCATAGACAGCCTGGATTCCTTTATTCCTCACCACAAAAGTATCTCTTGGTTTTTTTCACATACTCATCTTATCTATTGAACAAATTCCATATTAAATCCACAGGGGTAAAAGTAAAGACAAGATATTTAAAATATAGTGATTAGGGCCATGGATTGTAGAGAGCCTGGGTTCACGTCTCGGCTCTGACATGTTAGCAGTGTCAGAGGCAAGGCAGCAAGCCTCCCTAGGACTCACTCTCTGAACTATAAATTCAGAATAATAATTCTTATTTAACAGGGTTGACCTGAGAATTAAATGTTAATTCTCCATCAGAGTATGGTAGGGCACAACATACCAGGTATGGTAGGTTTGATTGCAAATTCTAGCCTTGTAGGCAGGATGCCTGTATATCTGACCTGTGCTGTCTGAAATCTTCACACTTCATATTACTTTATCTCCTCTGTGTATCAATCCTCTGTCTGTCTGGCTGGTACCCCTCCTAAGCTTTCACATCAGAGATTAGACTCCCTTTGAAAAGTCCCACGAATGTCCTCAAGATGGTTCCCTCTAGCTGTCATCACCACCCCCATGCTGGCTGGAGAGCTTCAGTGTTCTGACCTCAAGAGACTGTCCCTGTCCTTTCATCTCCCTCTCACACTGAAATCATATGCTTACATCTTAGTCTGTCTCCATAGAAAAGGCAGTCAGGTACATGCCATCTTCATATTTATGTCTCTAGTGCTTATAGGAGAGAAAAGAAAATAACTTTTTACTCTTTGATGTTCTGGTAATTGAGTCTATGAAATAAAGTGGCACTAGATAGATTAATAAAATGTGTGTATACATATGGGGGTCCCACAAAATAGGAGACTCCACAAAGGGCCCGACTGTTTTAGTGGTATCCTGAGCAGAAGAAAGGTTTAGGGCTTTTGTTGTGTCATGCAGATAGGAGATTTCTCAGGGAACAGGTAAGCTCAGAGCAGCCCTCTACCTTTGTAGACATTTTACTTGGGTACATTTCTTTTAGAGAAGTAAATTCTTTTACAAAAGGACAGCTTTTCAGAGCTAGCTCTGTTCCTATAGTTTCTCATGATCATAGCTCAAAATCTGCCAAAGAAGTATATATTGGAGCGCTCTATCCTGTGCTACAACATGCATCGGATTTAGAGTTGTGGTGGGAAAAAGAAGAACAGTGCTGGGCAAATGGTAGTAAGTCTAGAGGTAAGGAACTCTAGAGGAGCAGGAGGCCTGGGCTGGCCAGATAACGGCATCAAAGGAGGCCACATGTAAGCCCAGTCTTCTGTAGAACATTCATAGGAAATATGGGCTGGTATTAAGGAAACATGTTGTTTAAAGAGGTAAGAGGAAAATATGAAATTCATTGAAATATATGTGAGATTTGAAATCTGTATAGTCATAGTTTTGTAATTAGAAAATATGAATGAGAAAAAGCTAAACAGAAAAGAAGAAATAAATCCATAGCCTTACAATTGAGGGTTTTCTGAAAGAAAAGGGTTTATTGAACTACTGAAGATGCTAGCAGGAAGGGACCAGTCTTGGAACAAATTGTGCAGCATATATAGGTAATGCTTGGAAATATATCCACTAGATCTAAGAGGCAGGATCACATTTATAATGAAAACCTGGGGAGGGAAAGCACAGATAGTTTTTATCAATGGCTGCATTGGCTGTAGATGGGAGGGGGTGGGGAAAGTTTTGGGATGGAAGAAAGTCTTTAAGAAGTTGTTGTTGCTCTGGATTAATTAGGGCTACTAGGTTAAAGGCAGATCTGGTGACACCTTCAGTCAACTGTCTGGGGCTATAATTTCAGGTTTCAACACACATTCAGGAAGGTGGAACTGTCTTTTAGGTTTAGCCCACAGTTGCTACCTAATTAACTTCCTTTCCATCATGTGACTCTTGCAATGAAATTTAGGGCATCTTAGAAGTTTTCTTTCATTACAATTCTAGGGAATGTGTACATTTGGTGGATGGAAATTAGTTAAGAAGAATGAGAAGGACAAGACAGAATAAGGACAAAATAAAGAGTTATCTGATGTCACAGCCTCTGAGAAAGCCCTGTGATCAAAGCAGTGAGCAGCAGTATCAGTGAGTTATTATTGAACTGATCAAAGATTAATTAAGCATCAAGCGTATGCTAGGTTTTTACTAAGTCTTGGGATGAAGTGGTTCCAAAGTCTCTTGGTTTAAGGAAGTATCTGAAATGTCCCCCAATGGCTCATGTCACCAGCCTGCAACTCTATTGAAGATGGGGAAACTTTTAGAAGTGGGGCCTATGGAAGGATGTTTTATCATTTGTGTGTGGTTTTAAAGAGGATTTTGCAACCCTTCCTCCAGACCCTTCCTTTCTTGCTTCATTTCCTGGCCACTATGAGGTAAACAGTTTTGCTTTTCTATGTGCTCCTCATCATGATGCTCTGCCTCACTTCAGGTCCCAATGGTACTAACCATGGACTGAAAGACACCCCTGAAACCATGGGCCCAGGTGAGCTTTTTCTCCAAGTTATTTAGCTCAGATATTTCTCACAGTATCATGAAGTTCAATGACATGGTCTTTCCTCATGAAAAGATAACAGAAATGAAGAATGGGATCTGGCATAGAATTAAGATACAGCCTGATGGAACTGAGCAATAATAATGAAGAGAGGTGAAACATGGCAAGGTTAAAGGAGGGCTGCTGTGTTAAGCAGTCTGGCAGTTATAGGACACAGAGTCAGTGGCTGCTTGAAGAAAACCATTATGTAAGCAAAGAACTTGTTTTATTCATGCTGTTAGAAAGAGGGGGAGGGGGAGGGAGGGAAAGAGAGAGAGAAAGAGGGAGGGAGAGCGGGGAGAGGGA
>NW_008348089.1:2420037-2424686 GCF_000622305.1 Nannospalax galili | reverse complement strand
GGGAGAGAGGGGGATGGGAAGGAGAGATGGGGAGGGAGGGGGAGGGAGGAAGAGAGAGAAAAGGAGAGAGGGAGGGGAGAGACAGAGACAGAGAGGGAGGGAGGGAGAAGTGAGAGAGGGAGAGAAAGGGAGAGAGAGAGAGAGAGAGAGAGAGAGGCACATTTCATTTCTAGGCTACAAAGAAATAGAGGCAGGACAGAGGTGAGAACAAATGCTGAGGATGAGATCAGGTTCATGAACTATTACCTTTGAACAGAGGGCTCAGGGGAGAAGGCGAAGAGATTCTGAGACAAAGGAAAGGAAATTCAGAGCACTCACGTGGATGATTGGCATGCAGTTATAAAAGTGGAAAACTGGCCTTTGCTTCCTGGGCTGCACACCCTCCAATGTCGTGGTACCAGCACCTTCTGTGGGTAAGTCCAGCATGCCCAGCACGCCTTGACTCCCCCAGCCTCTTTCCCCCCCCCCCCTCCTTCCCCCCCCCCCGAGTCTCTTCTCCTAGGTTGGGTACAGGCCCATTTCTTGTCTTGGCACCCCAGACATGGGGCTAATCTATGGCCCTGAGTCACCACTGCTTCCTCATCCTTTGCATTGGGACCAAACAATTTCCTCACTGTGGCCTCCAGGAACCCTTGAGACCTGGTCCCACCCTCACCTCCCTTTACTTCCCTGGGCGGCACAGTCACCAGCTTCCTGAGACCAGCATCTATCCTGAGCCCTTCCCCTAGGCCATCCTGGTCCCAAAATTCTTGAGAGCAGCATCGTTCCTGGAGGCATGCATACCATAGGAGAAAGCCTGATATCGTCTGAGCCTCATCTCACTTGGGCCTCTGTGGGAACTCCTGAAGGCAAAAGCAATTAGGCCACTCCAATATAAAATCAAAAGAGAGAACCTGAGGTCTAGACCAACCAGCTTTTCATGCCTAACAAGTAAACCACAAAGGCACATAAAGTTTACAAAAAGAAGCAGATCTAAACTCAACAAAGGAAGGCTTGAGTCTCACACAAGAGGAAGGAAATTGACATGTCAAAATCACAAAGAAAAAACAATAACATGAAAAAACAAAATAATATATCTCCACCAAGTACCAATAGTCCTCTAGAGGAGTACAATGAGAACTCCCTAGAGATAATGCAGGATGTGGAACTCAAAAGCACAATTATAAACATGATAAAAGAATTCAGTGAATTTAAAGAACACACAAAGAAAGAAATCAAAGAACTGAAGGAAGATAGGGATAAACTTCTGAATGAATTCAGAAGAGTTAGAAATATTGAAGAATACTCAGGCTGACATGAAGAAGGAAGTGAAACACTCAGTATGCCAATTAGAAATGACGGGAGAAAGCCTCAGCAATAGGATGAATGAAAGGGAAAACAGAATATCAAGACTGGAAGATAAAGTGGGCGAACTAGACCACTCAAGCAGAGTATGAAAAAACTTTAAAAACACAAGAAGGGAATATGCATGAATTGTGTGACAAAGACATGCCCATACAAATATAAGAAACACCGGGTGTGGTGGCACATACCTTTAATCCCAGCACTTGGGAGGCAGAGGCAGGCAGATCTTTGTGAGTTCGAGGCCAGCCTGGTATATATAGTGAGTTTCAGGACAGCTGGGGCTACAAGGAGACCCTGTCTCAAAAAGACAAACAAAAAGAAAAAGAAAAAATCAACAAGAAGCATATAGAACACCAAATTGACAGGACCAGAAAAGAAACTCTCCACGGCACATCATAGTAAAAACTCAAAATGTTCAGAAGAAAGAGACAATACTGAAAGCTGCAAAAGAAAAACAACAAGTCACATATAAAGGAAAACCAATTAAGATTACAGCTGACTTTTTAGTGAAAACTATGAAAATCTGTGAAAGCCAGGAGAACATGGACCAAATTATTCCATCTCTAAATGACCACAGATACAAACCCAGAATATATTACCCAACAAAGATATGTATTATAGTTAAATGGGAAAGAATAATCTTCCATGACATAAATAGGCTGAACGAATTCATGTCCACAAAACCAGCCCTTCAGAGAGTTCTGGAAGCAATACAAAGAACTCAAGAAAGGAACGACTGTACACAAGGGGTGATGGAAAGAAATTCAATGAAGCTATAACTGTGGAAATGCACAGCTATATCAAGAATGTGAACAGAAATAAAAATGATAGGATTCAATACACATCTTTCATTAACTTTAAATATCAGTGGACTGGACTCCCCAGTCAAAAGATACAGACTAGTTGAATGGATTAAGAAACAAAAACCATCTTTTTGTTGTCTGAAAGTAACTCATCTCACTTTCAAGAACAGGCACTACCTTAAGGTGAAAGGATGTAAAAAAAAATATAACAAGCGAATGGTACTGAAAAAAAGCAGGTGTTGCAATTCTAATATCTGATAAAATAGACTTTAAAACTAATCAGAAGAGACAAAGAAGGCCACTTCATTCTGATCAAAGGAACAATAAACCAAGAAGATATTACAGTCATGAACATACATTCATCAAACTCTGGTTCACCCAACTTCATAAAAACATTACTACAGGACTTTAAAACCCAGATTAATCCCAACTCATTAATAGTAGGGGACTTCAATACCTCATTTTCACCATTACATAGGTCAACAGGACAGAAAATTAACAGAGAGACATCTGAATTAAACAATACCATATATCAAATGGACCTAACAGTCATCTACCAAATATTCCACCCAAGCACCAAAGAATATACTTTCTATTCAGCACCCCATGGAACCTTCTCCAAAATCGACCATGTACTGGGGCACAAAACAAACCTCAACAACTACAAATAGATTGAAATAATTCCATGCATTCTATCAGACCACAATACAATAAAGCTTAAAATCAAGACTGGAAGAATCCCTAGTAACCACATGAACACATGGAGATTAAACAACACACTCCTCAATGATGAATGGGTCAAAGGAGAAATTAAGAAAGAAATAAAAGTATTCCTGGAACTAAAAGAAAAGGACAATACAACACAACAAAACCTCTGGGACACCCAGAAAGCAGTCCTTAGAGGGAAGTTTATAGCTCTAAGTGCCTACATTGCAACTCAAGACACTTGAAAAGCAACAGCAATTGAAATCCAAACTCAGTAAGTAGATAAGAAAAAAATGACAAAAATCAGAGCAGAAATTAATGAAATAGAAACAAAGAAACCAACACAAAGAATCAATGAATCCAAGAGCGGGTTCTTTGAGACGATAAACAAGATTGATAGGCTGCTAGCCCAGCTCACCAAAAGAAAGAAAGAGAACCCCCAAATCAACAAAATCAGAGATGAAATCACAACAGACACCAAAGAGATCCAGAGCATTATAAGGGAATACTTTAAAAAAACCTATATGCTACTAAATTTGAAAACCTAAAAGAAATGGTTGAGTATTAAAACAGTAATATAAAATCTCCCAACTAAAAACACTCAGGACCAGATGGATTTATAGGAGAATTCTACCAGACACTTAAAGAGGATCTATATCCGATACTACTTAACTTATTCAAAAAGATAGAAATGGAGGGAGAACTTCCAAATTTCTTCTATGAAGCCAGCATCACTGTACTACCAAAGCCAGGTAAAGATACAAACTAAAAAAAGCCCAGGACCAGATGGATTTACAGCAGAATTCTATCAGACATTTAAAGAAGATCTGCATCCAATACTACTTAATTTATTCATCAAAAAGATCGTCCACCATGATCAAGTCAGCTTTATCCCAGAGATACAGGAATGGTTCAATATACCTAAGTCAATAAACATAATAAATCACATAAATGGGCTCAAAGACAAGAACCACATGGTCATCTCAATAGATGCAGAGAAGGTCTTTGACAAAATAAAACATGCATTTATGTTGAAAGTCCTAGAGAATTGGACTGGAGGGAACATACCTCAACATAATTAAAGGCATATATAACAAACTCACAGCCAACATAATTCTAAATGGAGAAAAACTGGAAGCAGTCCCATTGAAATCAGGAACCACACAAGGCTGTAAACTATCTCCATTTCTCTTTAACATAATGCTTGAAACTCTTGCAAGAGCAATAAGTCAAAAGGAAGAAAATAAAGGAGTAATAATCAGAAGAGATCAAATTATCCCTTTTTGGAGATAATATGATATTATATCTGAGATGCCAAAAATTCCACCAGAAAGCTCCTAGAAATTATTAACATGTTTGTTAAAGTGGCAGGTTACAAAATTAATCTACAAAAGTCTGTAGACTTTCTATATACCAATAACAAGCAATCAGAGAAAGAGCACATGGAAACACTCCCCTTCACAATAGCTACAAAAATAAATAAGTTAAATATCTTGGAATAAACCCGACCAAAGACATTAAAGAGCTCTACAATGAAAATTTTAATTCCTTAAAGAAAGAGATTGAGGAAGACATTATAAGATGGAAGGACTCCCATGCTCATGGATTGGAATTAATATTGTGAAGATGATCATCCTACGAAAAGCCATTTATAGATCCAATGCAATGACAATCAAAATCCCCATGATTTTTTTCACAGAACTGGAAAAAAAACATCCTAAGATTCATATGGAAGCACAAAAGAACTCAGATAGCCAAAGCAACCCTGAGCACTAAGAGGAGTGCTGGAGCATTACC
>NW_008348089.1:2371767-2419104 GCF_000622305.1 Nannospalax galili | reverse complement strand
ATACCACTCTTTGGCATATACCCAAAGAACTCATCCTATTGCTGAGGCACTTGTACATCCATGTTTGTTGTTGCTCTTTTCACAATAGCTAAGAGATGGAAGCAACATAAGTGTCCCTCAATTGACAAATAGATAATGAAAATATGGTTCATTTACACGATGGAGTTTTACTCAGCAGTATATAAAGGTGAAATCATGAAATTTGCAAGTAAATGGATAGAACTAGAAACTGTTATACTAAATGAAGTAACAGAATCAGAAAAAAAATTGACATCTGTTCTCCCTCATATGTGGAGCCTAGAACCAAATCCTGATAAGTGAGTATGAGTCCAAACATAACTACAGGAACCAGGATACTGAAGAGGAACCAGGGACGTAAAGGAAAAGAAAGAATCTATGAGAAGAATAGTAGAAAACAGGTGTTAACAAGGGAGATATGGATAATAATGGGGTTATCTTAAGGGGAGCGGGGAGGGAAGGTTATACAGGGAACCTAGGGGAGAAAGGGAAAAAAGGAGCTCAAGAGAGGTGGAACCATAGGAGAAGGGTATTATTAAGGGAGAAATAAAAAAAAAAAATGGGCGCTTTAAATGGGGAAACCATGGTGGAAGTGTTAGACAATGTGAGAGATAAACAATGCCTAGCTAATTTTTGAAAACCAGAGGGAACTGTATTAGGCCAACAACCTACTGTCAAATTATATATACAACCAGATCAAAGAATGTACTATATGCCTAGGCAAGGTTTATCTGAGAGCATTTGGTCTTTGCCCAAGCTCTAATCTACATGACACACAGTAATTAAAAGGACCAGACTGGTGGAACTAATTGTCTTGAATATTTAACAGACATACTTTGAGGCCTATAATAATTTGGTCAGAGGGACATAAAGGACAGTTTTTGCTCCTTGCCCCCCTAGGTCAACTAAGTTCCAGGGGCCTATGAGCATCTCTCAAAGTGTCCTGTAACTGTGGTGAGTCACCTGTCTTCTTGGGCAAGGAGGCCATGGAGACCCCACCAGATGGACCTGAACCAGTGTCCAGTCTACAAAGAAGAGGGTCAACACAGAAGAAACATTTCCTCCATGCTTCTGAGTGAAGCCAGCCATGGTTGAGCAGGACCTTTGACTTATCTTCACATAGACAGAACTGGTAAAAGGAGCCAGAGGCTCCTCCCAAGCCCTTCCTCCCTGAGGAACAGATCCTCAAATGACCTTAAGAGTAAAAGTAAATTGTTTTATCTGTGCCAACTGTAGGGTCTTAAACACCCCAAAGGAAAGTATAAGCAAAGGTTAATGGGGTCAATATAATTTTTAAGAGTGCATGTGTGTGATGGCTAATCCTGGGTGTCAACTTGATTGGATCTGGGATTAACGGAAATGAAAGAGATCTTCTTGATTGGATCATCTGAAGCTCGAAGACACACCCTAATTGTGGGTGTTACCCTCTGATGGCAGCCGGTATAAAAGGCCAAGGCAGAGGAGAACGCCAGGCTTCTTGCTGCTTGCCTTCTCTCTCGCTTGTGAGTTCATCTTGCTGCTGTAGACCGAAGACTAGCTGATCTTTTGGAATTCGTCAGACCTTCAGCATCAGATTGGGACTACTGAGACATCCGACCTTGTGGACTGAGCAACTATGGATTCTCAGCCTCTCCAGTGTGGTGCAGCCATTGTTGGACTACTCGGACTCTATCCTGTGAGCTAAGCTGATAAATCTCTATACATTCATATTCATTCTACTGGTTCTGTTTCTTTGGAGAACCCTGACTAATACAATGTGTATAGCTAAAGGCTACATAACAATAAACAATGCCAGACAGGAGATACCTTCCTTTGAGTTATTGGCCAAGGTGGCTCAAGAGACTCCCAGACAGTAAGTAACCCAGTATAGAACTGGGAAAATGAACAGCAGACCCTAATCTTATCTAAAGGAATATTGACAACTGATTGATGCTAGATGAGGAATGGCTGATCTTCCTGAAACAAGGATCTCTAGATAGGCTGATTAGATTCAGCAGATGGACAAGCACTGGAGAATGGCTGGGGGTGTTGACAACACAGTGGACAGTAACAGGGATGACAGAGTATATGGGTTCCAGTATGTGGGAGCGGGGAGGCTATGGTAGGGCGCCATTTGGGAAGTGGGTATATAGATGAATAAGATTGTGTGGGATGATCTGTATGATATACACATTGAAAAATCAACAAATTAAAAGAAAGACATATTTGAGGAGGAAGCATAAAAATTTACTTCATGTTAAATAGTAGAGGTGATAAACATTACCAGTGAAATCTACCTGATGACTTTATATCCATACTCAGGCGTCAAGGATCCGAGTACAACTGATTATGACTAGTAATAATCAGGTACATACATATTAGAGATGCATGCACCAAAATCTCAATGTTATTAGCAAAAACAATGAGTCTTTCTGTAAGAAATATTATATTTTAAAATGAAATGGAGACCTTTTTTAAAGGTTAAGAACTCAATTTTATGGCTTACAGGGCTTATACTGAGTTCAATATTGTATAACTGTATTAATTCAACTGTGAACCTAAAAATTTACAGCCACTTTTGAAAGAGATGTATCCTTGCTCTGGAGTGTGTTACTGAATATGTTAATGCTGTAATGAAATGCTTCTTCTAATCATGTGGTTATTAAATAAATAATTTTTTAAAAGTGGAAAATTGATCATGTGAAAAGGCTAGGGGGGTTGAACAGGGGAAAATTAGTCTCGGGATCACAGTTTTGGCTTGGGACCACCCATTAGAGGTGGCTGCTGAACAGCACTAAAATAGAAAACCCAGGATTTGAAGTGGACCAAGTAGGCATGGTTAGACACAGATATGACAGTAAATTATTTGTGTTGATTTATTTTCTTTAGAGAGTGGGTAAGAAAGCAGCAGTGTATTTGAAATGTACATTTCATAGATGTACTTGAAATGGTTTTATGTTAGACTTGATGTGGCAAGCAGATCTGTGGCTAATACTGAAACACTTGTATCAGTCTGCAGCCAGTGAACAGAATCAAAGCATCAGGGTGATGCCTCCTGGCAGGATGGGGCTCCAGGCAGTGATCACAGAGGAAAGTCCTTCTTCTGAAGGCTGGGTTTGATGAAGGATTCTCTAGCTCTAGGAGAAAGAAATTTCACTCTGTGGGAGACCCTTATGGAAGAGACCCCTTCTAACAACAATGGTTCCCAATTCAGTTCTGCAAGAGGAAATTCGTTCTGATCTGTTTACCATGTATATATAACGAAATTTTATTCATAAATATCTTAACTTTCTTATTGTATTTTTTTTGTGTGTGTATGTGAGTGCTCCACAGCACGCACATGCAGGTCAGATGATAGATACCCTGTGATCTGTGGCAGTTGGTTCTCTGCATCTACCATGTGTGTCCCAGGAAATGAATTTCAAGTCATCACCCTTGGCAACAAGTGCCTTTACCTGCTGAGCCATCTCACCAGCCTCTGGTCTGTTTATTGCTGTGCAGTCTCAAGCAATTAAAAACCTATGTCTTATTTCTATGGATCTTGGGGAGGGGCCCTTTCCATGTCTTTTTCTTGTGCCTGTACACTCTACTCACCCTCTCCCCGAGGTTGCTGACATGAATGGTCCATGGCCATATTTAGTGATGCTAATTTCATTGTGACAGCACTTCCCTCCCTACTCAGGGTCAGCCCTAATTTTCTGTTTTCTATTTTCTGTCACTGGAAGAAATAGGCTTGGTAAGATAGGGTTAATTTTTCCAAACTTCTAATTTTTATATGGAGGGAGAAGCAGCAGAAAACCTTATGAAGACCTCTAGAGTTAAGCTACAGCCTCTAACTCAGATTTTACTGGAAAGAAAGGAGGACATTGACATTTTGTTTCCCATTTAGCTCTGCAGGTGGGGTCTGGCTGGCAGGTGTGGGATACCAGACTCCCAAACAGTGCCACCAATTAGGGAACAAATGTTCAAACACACGAGCCTGTTGGGGACATTTTCTATCTTAATTGTAACACCTGCTACCCTTACAGTTCGAAAATCAACACCTCTATTTGCCAAATTGATTAATCAATCATCAGTCAATCAATCAATCAATCAATCAATCAATCAATCAATCATTCAAACAAACCAGTAAACAAGATGGCATACTTCTGGCCATCTTTTTCAAGCAGGACAAAGACTTGGCAGGCTTCTTTTCTACTGGTGGGCCCCTTTCAGGATGATCTGCCCGTCAAGCAGCCCTGGACATATCTAAGCTTATATAGTCTGTGAGACAATCAGCCCACTTTCCTTTGACCAAACTGATTAATACAAAAAGAGGGAAGGAGCACTTGTTTTGGACCACCAAAAAACACTTAAAACCCCAGCCTTCCGCGCGAAAACTGATTTCATTTTCCTGAATAAACTCCCTGATGAGTCTGTCTCTTTGAGTGTGGGTATTTACAAGGACTTTTGCTTTTTAAAACACTAATTTGCTTGCTGTGCCTAACCCTTCCTGTTACTGAATGTATTTTAATTCTTTTTAAAAAATAATTTACTGAGAATTTCATACATGCATATAAGGTGTTTTCATCAAATCCATGCCCACTCCTTCCCCTCCAGCTCCTCCCACATTTCCCCATCATTTTTTTCTGATATCTTCATATGCTCTTTCTTCTTTTCTTTTTTGATGGGGCTTTTTGCTACTCTAACCCTCCCTGCCTCTGAAGAGGTAACCCTAAAATCTTTTAAGGATTAGATAAAAGCTCACAAATACTTTAGACATTTTTGGCCTTTGCAATGGAGTATATTGCTAAGAGGCCCAAGGACATTGCGAGTTTTAGCCAAGAAACTGGCTACTTTCCTTTGAGGCCTTTTTACCCCAACTGCCTAGCCAGTTCCTACTTCCTATTTTTATCACACCATCCTCTGAAGAGGTTACTCGACTTGTGGATAGGGAATCAGGTCACAGACAGCTCTGGTTTCTTCCATGCTAAACAGGGACACAGAGTGAGGAAATTGGGGTACCCCTTCAGTGGGTCTATCTAAAAGATTCCCAAATTATATAACATTTTTTTTGGTGAAGGAGAAGTAAAGGCAAGAGTAATTAGCATTACAAGTTCTAGACAGGGAACTAGAAAAAAAGTCAGAACAGGGCAATTTTCAAATGTTCATATGAGAGTCCATTGGAATTTCTTGACAAGGGCTTCCAAAAGCATCCCTCTATTGGGTTCCTCTTCATTTTTCTTTTGTCAGCCAAGGCTGGACTCTAGAGTGATGGATTCAGGATTTGCTTTCAGGTATATTTATAGCGTTGGAGTGGCTAGAATCAGTGTCAGTTCCCTCTCAAAGGCTTCTAGATAGGGGGAAAAAACAAATTTACCCATCATTTTAAAACAAAAGCAGTTGTCTCCCTTGTGTACAGGTGAGCACCACAGTATTGGAGACCAAGATTTGAATTCTTACATCTGAGCAGCACTTTCTGATTAGGAACAAAATCATCAATGAGAAATAATTGTCTAAATAACTTTTTATATGGACTTAAGCCTAATGTCTAGGAAGTGTAATCCCTTGAACTCTTAAAGAAATATACTGATGACTTTACTCTTTGGTTATACTTTCCTTTTGGGTGTTTAAGACCTTATAGTTGGCCCAAATAAATTGTTTTATTTTTACACTTAAGGTCCTTCGAGAATCTGTTCCCCATGGGTCCCATGGGATTGGAAGGAGATCCTGACTTCTTCTTCTTCTTTTTTTTTTTTTTATTATTTCCATCTATGTGAAAAAAAGTCAAAGGTTTTGTTTGACACTGTCTGGCTTCACTTGGAAGCATGGATGAGATGTTTCCTCTGAGTTGATCCCCCTCTTTGTAGAATGGACACTGGTTCAAGTACATCTCCTAGGGTCTTCATGGCCTCCCTGAAGAAGAGGACAGGTGACCCACCACAGTTACAGGACATTTTAAGAGATGTTCCATAGTTCCCTGGAACTTAGTCGACCTTGGAGGGCAAGGGGCAAAAACTGTCCTTTAAGTCCCTCTGACCAGTTTAGTATAGGCCTTAAAGTATGATTGTTAAACATCCAAGAAGGTTAGTTCCACCAGTCTGCTACTTCTAATTACCATGTACTATGTAGATAAAGCCTTGGTAAAATGCCAAATATTCTCAGATAAACCTTGACTAGATATATATTTTTTGTTCTTTAAACTAGTTGACTAAACTATGACCTTAGAAAATTTAAGATTTTGTGTATATTATTTTTGTCTCATCATTTATATATCATAACAAACCTACACATATCTTCATCACTTGCTTAGGCTTTGGGCACTGCACGACATGGGTGCACTTACCTACACACAGGCAATACATGCATACACATAAAATGAAAATAATAAATAAAATTACTTTTTGGTCTTTTTGAGACAGGGTTTCCCTGTAGACCCAGCTGTCCTGGAACTCACTATAGACCAGGCTGGCCTTGAACTCACAGAGATCCGTCTGCCTCTGCCTCCCAAGTGCCGGGATTAAAGGTGTGTACTACCACGCCTGGCTTTACTTTCAAAGTGAAAGGCTGGAAAAAGAATATTCCAAGCAAATGGCACTAAGAAACAAGCAGGGGTTGCAATTCTAATATCTGACAAAATAGACTTCAAAGTAAAACTAATCAGAAGCGATAAGGAGGGTCACTTCATTCTGATCAAAGGAACAGTAACCAAGAAGATATTACAATCCTTAACATATATACACCAAATTCTGGTGCATCCAAATTCATAATAACACTTTAGGACTTTAAAACACAGATTAACCCCAACTCAGCAATAGTAGGGGACTTCAATACCCCACTTTCTCCATTAGACAGGTCAACTGGACAAACAATAAACAGAGAGATGTCTGAACTAAATGATACTATACATCAAATGGACCTAACATACAACTTTCGAATATTCCACCCAAGCACCAAAGAATATACTTTCTACGCAGCACCCCATGGAACTTTTTCAAAAATTGACCACATACTGGGCCATAAAACAAACCTCAACAAATTTACAAAAAAATTGAAATAATTCCATGCATTCTTTTGGATCACAATGCAATAAAGCTCAGAGTCAACACTGGACAAACCCCTAATCACTACACGAACCTATGGTGATTGAACAACACACTCCTAAACAATGAATGGGTGAAAGGAGAAATTAAGAAAAAAATGAAAGAATTCCTGGAATTAAAGAAAAGGCAATACAACACAACACAACCTCTGGGACACATTAAAAGTAGTCTTAAGAGGAAAGTTTATAGCTATAAGTGCCTAGGTTAGAAAAATAGAAAGGGCTCAAATAAATGACCTAACACTACAAGTCAAGACACTGGAAAGGCAAGAACAAATGAAACCCAAACCCACCAGAAGAAAAGAAATAACAAAAATAAGAGTAGAAATTAATGAAAGAGAAACAAAGAAAACAATACAAAGAATCAATGAATCTAAGAGCTGGTTTTTTGAAAAGCTAAACAAGATATAAAAATCCTTTTCCCAGTTAACCAAAAGAAAGAAAGAGCAAATTCAAATCAAGAAAATCAGAGATGAAAAGGGAAACATCACAACAGGCACCCAAAAGATCCAGACCATTATAAGGGAATATTTTAAAAACCTGTATGCTACTAAATCTGAAAATCTAAAAGAAATGGATGAAATCATGGGAACCACCAAAGTTAAACCAAGAAAAGATCAACAGTTAAACAGACCCATAACACATAAGGAAATCAAAACAGTAATACCAAACCTCCCAAGTTAAAAAAGCCCAGGCCCATATGGATTTACAGCAGAATTCTACCAGACATTTAAAGAAGACCTCCAACCAATACTACTTTAATTATTCAAAAAGATAGAAACAGAGGGAGAACTCCTGAATTCCTTCTATAAAGCCGGCATCACTCTAATACCCAAACCAGGTAAAGACACAACCAAAAAAGAAAACTATAGACCCATATCCTTAATGAACATAGATTCAAAAATTCTCAACTAAATACTTCAAAACTGCATACAGACACACATCAAAAAGATCATTCACCATGATCAAGTAGGCTTTATCCCAGAGATGCAGGGATGTTTCAATATACGCAAGTCAATAAATGTTATTAATCATATAAATGGACTCAAAGACAAAAAACACATTGTCATCTAAACAGATGCAGAAAAGGCTTTTGACAAAATTCAGCATGCATTTATGTTCAAAGTCCTAGAGGGAATTGGACTGGAGGGAACATACATCAACATAATTAAAGCTATATACAACAAACCCACAGCCAACATCATTCTAAATGGAGAAAAACTGGAAGCATTCACATTAAAACAGGAACCAGACAAGAGCGTCTACTATCTCCACACCTTTTCAACATAGAGCTTGAAACTCTTGCTAGAGCAATGAGACAGGAGAAGGAAATCAAACGAGTACTAATTGGAAAAGAAAAGGTCAACCTATCACTTTTTGCAGATGATATGATACTATGTCTAAGAGATCCCAAAAGTTCCCCCAGAAAAGTCCTAGAACTGATCAACACTTTCACTATAGTAACAGGTTATAAAATCAATCTACAAAAATTATTAGCCTTCCTATATACCAATAGCAAACAATTGGAGAAAGAATACAGGGAAATTCTCCCATTCAAAATTACTGCAAAAAAAAAATCTTGGAATAAACCTGACCAAACATCTCTACAACGAAAATTGAATCATTAAAGGAAGAAACGGAGAAAGACACCAGGAGATGGAAGGACCTCCATTGCTCATTGATTGGAAGAATAATATTGTGAAAATGACCATCCTACCAAAAGCAATATATAAATTCAATGCAATCCCAATCAAATCCCCATGACATACTTCACAGAATTAGAAAAATCATCCTTAAATTCATATGGAAGCACAAAAGAACCCAGATAGCCAAAGCAACCCTGAGCACAAAGAGCAACACTGGGGAGATTACTATATCAGTTCTCAAAATATGTTATAGAATTATAGTCATAAAAACAGCATCATACTGGCACAAAAACAGACACATAGATCAATGGAACATCATTGAAGATCCAAACCTGAGTACATGTAATTTCAGCCACCTGATATTTGACGAAGGTGCCAAGAACACACAATGGAGGAAAGACAGCACCTTCAACAGATGGTGCTGGCAAAATTGCATCTCCACCTGTAGAAGAATGAAACTAGATCCTTATCTTTCACCTTGCACAAAAGTCAGCTCCAAATGGATCGAAGACCTCAACGTCAAACTGGAAACTCTGAAACTATTAGAAGAAAATATTGGCAGTAATTTACAAGATGTAGGTGTAGGAAAGGATTTTCTAAATTGGATAGAAGTTGCTCAGGAATTAAGGTCAATGATCAACTAGTGGGATCACATTAAACTAAAAATCTTCTGTAAAGCAAAAGAAACAATAAAAAAAGTGAAGAGAATACCCACAGAATGGGAAAAAAAATCTTCACCAGTGACACATCTGACAGAGATTTAACATCCAGAATATATAAAGAACTCAAAAAACAAAGAATCAAGAAACTAAATGACCCAATTAAAAGATGGGCTAAAGATCTAAACAGAGTTCTCAAAGGAAGAAATAAAGATGACTAAGAAGCACCTCTAAAAGTGTTCAACATTGTTAGTAATTAGGGAAATGCAAATTAAAACCACCCTAAGGTATCACTTTACCCCAATCAGACTGGCTAGGATCAAGAGAACAAATGATACCAAATGCTGGCGAGGATGCAGAGAAAGAGAAATGCTCATTCACTGCTGGTGGATTGCAAACTCGTGGAACCTCTATGGAAAACAGTGTGGAGAACTCTTAAAAAACTAAGAATGAACCTACCCCATGATCCGGTTATACCGCTCCTTGGCATATACCCAAAGAACTCACCTATTGTAAAGACACTTGTACAGCCATGTTTGTTGCTGCTCTTTTCACAATAGCTAAGAGATGGAAGTGAACTAAGTGTCCCTCAACTGACAAGTGGTTAGCAAAAATGTTGTATATTTACACAATGGAGTTCTAGTCTCAGCAATAAAGAAAGATGAAATAATGAAATTTGCAGGTAAATGAATGGTTCTAGAAACTGCTATACTAAGTGAAGTAACAGACTCAGAAAAACAAACGACATGTTCTCCTTCATTTGTAGCTCCTAGCACCAAATCCTTTTAAATTCTAGGTCCTTTTAATAAGATGATGCTATACAGTAGTCCCTTCTGCATGAAATAAGTACCCTCATCACAACTTCAGCTGAGCCTGATTGCTAAACATTGTTACCACTGGGCTTGTTGACGGTTGTACGCATTCATTAAAGGAGAGCCAAGCAGGGTTATTGGACCCTCACCAGAGTATATAGCATCTCTTCTCAGCCAACTGTATGTAATTTGACCCTAATCACACATGGCCTCCCTGGATTTCAGGAGGGCTCAAGTGTACAATCTGGGGAAGACTAGGAAGGGAAGGCATGACCCATGCTAGGTTAAGGCTTTGCAGTGTGCATACTCTCAGGTCATACATACACCTCAGCAACCCCTCAGTTATTTCAGTAAGTAAGCTCAATAAATTCATTGGTTCCCCAGTAAAACTTTAATCAAACGTTGGCTTGACACTAGAACCTTAAAAGGGACTAAGCATCCCCAGGAAAAGAATTCTCACAACAGATGGAAAATTTATTTGTTAATGCTATTATGTCTCATAATTATTTATAAAAAATAGAAAATGAGAATGTAAAAGATGTTAAATGGATATGGGAACAGAGATATTTTCAAAAATAGAAAAAATGAGAAAGCCTAAGTAAGTAATGAAGGTCTGTTTTGGTTTGTTATGATATATAAAGGATTAAACAAAAATTACATACATATAATCTTAAAATGTCTATGGTCATAGTTTAGTCAACTAGTTTAAGGAACCAAATATATATCTAGTCAAGGTTTATCTGAGAATATTTGTTTTTTTTTCACCCAAGCCTTATCTACACAGCACATGATAATTAAAATACCAGATTGGTGGAACTAACCTTATTGGATGTTTAACAGCCATAGTTTGAGGCTTATACTAATTTGGTCAGAGGGACTTAAAGGACAGTTTTTGCCCTTTGCCGTCCAAGGTCAACTAAATTCCAGGAGACTATGAACATCTCTCAAAATGGACTGTAACTGTGGTGAGCCACCTGTCCTCTTGTTCAGGGAGGACATGTAGACCACACAAAATAGACTTGAACCAGTGTTCAGTCTACAAAGAGGATGGTCAACCCAGAGGAAACATCTCATTCATGCTTCCAAGTGAAGCCAGGCATGGTTGAACAGGACCTTTGACTTATCTTCGCATAGGTGGAACTGGTTAAAAAAAAAAAAAAAAGAGCCAGAAGCTCCTCCCAAGCCCATGTGACCCCTGAAGAACACATCCTCAAAAGACCTTAAGTGTAAAAATAAATAGATTTACTTGGGCCAACTGTATGGTCTTAAATATCCAAAAGGAAAGTATAACCAAAGAGTAAAGTCATCAGTATATTTCTTTAAGAGTTCAAGAGTACACTTTCCAGACATTAGGCTTAAGTCTATTTAAAAAGCTTTTTAGACAATTATTTCCTATTGATGATTTTGTTCCTAACCAGAAAGTGCTGCTCAAATGTAAGACTTCAAATCTTGGTCTCCAATACTGTAGTGCCCACCTATAGCTACGGGAGACAACCAACTATTGTTCCAAAATGATGGATAAATTTATTTCCTCCCCCAATCTAGAGGCCTTTGAGAGGGAACTGACACTGATTCTAACCACTCAAACAGCTAGCAATATACCTGAATGCAAATCCTGAATCCATCACTTTAGAATCCAACCTTGGAAGACAAAGAAAAATGAGGAGGTGTTGGGGGACCCTGACATTTAAAGTTGCAGTCCACCCTGTCCGGATAGCTCCCTGAGCTAGGCACGAAATGGAGGTCTCCCTTTCTCAGCAGGGGCTTCCTGTTCTCTGCCTGACCTTATTTGGAGAGTGTCTCCAAGCACAGATGCCTGACCTTATTTGGAACATGACCTTTGACATAGTTCCCTGCAACAGCTGCCCCTGGTTTTCCCGTATGATAATTAGGCCTTGCACTACAGCCAGACAATTCCACCTTCTCTTTCTATATGATAGGGTCCCCCTGCCACAATACTATGAACACCTATCAGGTAAAGCTTTGGCTGCCATCTTCACCCTATATCTTGCCCCTGAACCCCCTGAATAAACTAGCTGTCTCACTGAAGCTGACTCCCAGAAGGTTTTTCCGTCATACTCATGGCTGTCCTAACCCTGTTCATCGCCTCTGCTCCCTTTGTCCTCGTGAATCAGTGGCCAATGACCCATGAGAGAAGAGAGACCCACAAGGAGGAACCCAATAGAGGGATGTTTTTGGAAGTCCTTTTCAAGAAATTCCAGTGGACTCATATGAATAGTTGAAAATTGCCCTGTTCTGACTTTTTTTCTAGTTCTCTGGCCAGAACTTGTAATGCTAATTACTCTTGCCTCTACTTCTCCTTCACATCTCCTATTCACAATTCAAGGACTTTCTTTTCCCCTTAGAGATAAGAGGTATGAAATTTGGGAGTGTTTTGGATAGACCCACTGAAGGGTACCCCAGTTGCCTCATCCTGTGTCTCTGTTCAGCATGGAAGAAGCCAGAGTGGTCTGTCTCCCTATTCCCTATTGGCAATTTGGGTAACCTCTTCAGAGGATGGCATGATAAGAATAGGAGGTAGGAATTGGCTAGGCAGTTAGGGTAAAAAGACCTCAAAGAAAAGTAGCCAGTTGATTGGCTAAAAGTCAAAATGTCCTTGGGCCCCTTAGCAACATACTCTGTTCCAAAGGCCAAAAATGTTGAAAGTATCTGGGAGCTTGTATCTAAGCCTTACAAGATTTTAGGGGTACCTCTTCAGAAGGGGGAATGTTAGAGTAGCCAAAAGCCCCATAAAAATAAATAAAGAAGAGGAAAGAGTACATGAAGTTATCAGAGAAAAGTGATGGGGAGATATTGGAGGAGTTAGAGAGGAGGGAGTGGGCATGGTTTTGATCAAAACACCTCATATGCATGTATGAAATTCTCAATAAATTATTAACTTTAAAAAAGAAAGTAGTTGAAAGCCAGGTATGAGCCTTTAATCCCACCATTTTGAAGCCAGAGGCTGGGAGATCTCTTCATAGCAAGTTCTGGGCCTTCAGGGGCTACATTTCTCCCTTGTCTCAAAAAGAAAAAAAAAGTTGAGGAAATACTGTATTTGCTTTGTGTTGGTTTTCACAGACAAAAATTCAATATTGTCATAAGTCATTTGGAGTTGAGCATGCCTTTAATTTGTTTTATATGTTCTCCAGTGGTCTTTCTTTGATCTAACAAAAATAGTGCTCCCCTGTTCTTTTCTTTTTAACTTTCTAAAATTTTCATGTGTGTATGTATGGTATATATATGGCTGCTGAGGATACACCTGCTCATACCTTCAGCTGTCTCTTTTCTCCCCACCCCATCAGTCTCCTTTATCTCCCTACACAGTCTCACTTCCACTTTCATGTTATATACACACACGATTGTATGTGTCCACAAAGTCTAGAAATGGCAAATGAGACAAAACATAACATTTGTCTTTTGAGGTAAAGATCATTCACTTAACATGACTATTTACAGTTGTATCCATTTTCGTGCAGGTGACATGATTTCATTATTCTTTATGGCTGAAAAAATTCTATTGTGTATCTATATTTTCCTTATATGGTCTTCTGCTGTCGAACACGTAGGTGGTTTCATAACTTAGCCATTGTAAACAATGCTGCAATAAACATTGGTGTATATCAAAAAATTACAAAAATTTGAAATTAATGGGCTGCAGCTCCAAGAGGGCTTAGAAAAAAATGTGTGGTTTGAAATGCTTATTATTGTGAAATAAGTGCTAAAATCAATATGTTTCCACCTTAAGAAGCCATGAAGAATAAATTTAACATAAAGTAATTAAAAAGAAAAGAACAGTGAATGCTGACATCATTGAAATAGAGAATAAACAATGAAGATAAATTTGAAAGCCAAATCTAGTTCCTTGAAAGGCTAAACAAAGTTGGAGCCAGCAAGATGGCTCAGTGGGTAAGGGTGAAGGAAGGCCTAAGTTCAATTCCCGGGACCCACGTAGTGGAAGGAGAGAACAAGCTCCTGCCAGCTGTCCTCTCTGAGGAACAAGTGCACCTACCCCAGCCCGAATGAATGGACATGGAGACAAGAGAGTGCAGAGGCCCAGTTTATCTTGTGGCATGAAGTTCCTGGTTGGCTGAGTGCTACAGGGTGCACAGTCTTACCTGGATGTCTCCTAAATTCCATAATTTCTTTATAGGGTGTCCTTTCTTCCCTTTTCCGTTCATATTCACATCCCCCAACAAAGACTTTCCTGTTGGCTTCTTACTTTCCTGATACCCTATTACTTAGGAACCCTCCAGATATGAAGTCACGTAAGTAGGCTGCCTCTGAGTATTCACCCTGAGATAAACTTCTGGTTTGAGTGGAGGAGAACCAGGAGACCTAGAGAAGCAGGTGCCCAGCATCTCTGCTTATCCTTGACTTTGTAATCGTTAAGCCTAAGCATACCTAAGGAACTTTTGTACTGAAAATGGGCTATCATATTTTATTTCCTCTGACCTCCACATGTGTACCATGATACATGCATGCCGTCACACATACACACAAACAAATGTAAATGATAATTTGAAAGGTTAAGTAAAATTGATAAATTATGAAAGGAGGAGGGAGTTGCCACGCCTGGCTTTTTTATATGAGTTCTGGGGACTGAACTCATTCCTCGTGTTAGCGGGTATATTAGTCACTTTTCTGTTACTGCGGTAAAACATCATGGCCAAAAACAACTTCTGGAAGAAAGCGTTTATTTGGGCTTCCAGTTCCAGAGGGAAAAGAGTCCCTCACAGCAGGGAGGCACAGCAGTTCAGGCATGGCAGCAGCAGCAGGAAGCTGAGAGCTCACAT
Source organism: Nannospalax galili (assembly GCF_000622305.1). Taxonomy (NCBI): domain Eukaryota; kingdom Metazoa; phylum Chordata; class Mammalia; order Rodentia; family Spalacidae; genus Nannospalax; species Nannospalax galili. The sequence continues at coordinate 2,404,113 of NW_008348089.1, read as the reverse complement.
CTTCAACAGCAAACTCAAAGCAGAGAGCCAACTGCAAATGGGGCAAGACCATGTGCTCCCAAAACCCACCCCAGCGAGGTGCTCCTCCAGCAAGGCCACACCTCCAGAAGGCTCCACCAAACAGAGCCACCAACTAGGGACCACATGTTCAAATATTTGAGCTGGGACTGGGGAGATAGCTCAGCGGTTAAGAGCACTGGTTGTTCTTGCAGAAGACCCTGGTTCGAATCCCAGCACCTACATGGCAGCTAACAACTGTCCATAACTCCGGTCCAAGGGGATCCAACAGCTTCTTCTGACCTCCATGGGCATTGCACGACATGGTTGCATTTAGCTATGTGCAGGCAATACATACATACAAATAAAATAAAGATAAATAAAATAAAAAAATATTTGAGCCTATGGGGAAATTTCTTATTCAAATCCCCACATTCCGCTCCCTGGCCCCCTTAGGCTCATGGCCATCTCATTTCACACCACCACCCAAGCAGAGTGCTTCACCAGACTGACTAACCCCCAGTCAAGAATAAACTTTGTTTTTTTTATATAAATAACTTTATTTTTTATTTGTTGCAGGTATCAGTGTAATTATTTTTTGTAATATGATCTTAAATGCAAATAGTTTGCTAATATATCTTGTTAACTGAGAATTTGATGTTGATTTTCAGGGGAAAGAGAGGAAGAAGTGCTTTTTAAATGAAGATCAGTGTTCCTCAATGCACGTTGCATGAACCAGTATCAGGTGCTGAGCTGTTTGTTACTGGGTGGAAATAAAATAAACTGAATGACTTTATCTCAGTGAGCAGGAAGAAAGACAAGGGTGCTGTGTGGTGAATATGAGCAGGATGCAGTGATGCATGTGCAGGACCACATCTTGGGAGACCCAGTGCATGCTCAGTAAAACTTTATGAAAGAAATAAGACAAACTGATAGCATGAGTTAGAAATATTAAATATTTTAGCAAATTGGTGAAGTAAAAAATATATGCTGATTCTAATAAAAATTCATAATTTATATCTTGTACATATTTTTATTTTCTCTACCAAGGAACTCAGCTTTGTCACATTAAAAAATTATTTATTATTTTTATTTTATGTGTATGAGCTTGCATGTATGTGAGTGCACCCATGTCATGCAATGCCCAAGGAGGTCAGAATAAGGTGTCAGATCCCCTGGAACTGAACTGGAATTGCAGACAGTTGTTAACTGCCATGTGGGTGCTGGGAATTGAACCTAGGTCTTCTGCAAGAGTAGCCAGTGCCCTAACTGCTGAACTATCTCTCCAGCCCCACATTTTTTTTCCCTAAAGGATCAGTCTCTGATAGACTGGGAAGAAAGCTGGTTCTTCATGGACAATTTGATATACACTAATACAGAAAATATCATTGGCAAATGGTGAGTTTTATTTCTTTTCACATAGGTGTGTAACACACACACACACATACACACACACACTTCTTAGTAGCCTGAGGTCTTTAGTGCAGTGCTGAATAGAAGCAGTAAGGGTGGCTGATTATTAGCTTTCAGCACCAGACTAGTATCTGTTTTTCTTTAACTTATAAGATTAAAGAAATTTCATCTATTCCAGTTTTCTGAAATTTTTTTACATACATTATAAATGTAGCAGAGTTTCATGACATAGTTTAACACTCCTATACCCATGGTCATGCAGTATCTCATGTTGTAAGAATTTCTTCTAGTACGATGAATTAGAGTTGAATGTTATGATGTCCCTCCCTTACATCGTAGGGATTAAACCCAGCTTTTGCACAGCACTGGCTTTTCTTTATTAGCTTCATTTAGAATGATTTTTTTCTGTTGCTACCTTTTTCTTTCCTGTGCTTTCCTTTGTTCCACTTTCATTAGAATTAACACTGGTCAGAATTATTATAGATGCGTGGGCTTAACAATGAACCAAACTGTTAGAAAAGCTTGTGGCTCAGACAATCCAGGTAGCAGAAAAGATAACAGAATGCACGCATGCAATGCTAGGTACTAGTAGATGCTGAGAGGAAAACAATAAAATACTGAGGAGGGCTATAAACTCTGGATATATACTTACAGTTTTGAAAAAGGATGTTCTCTATGACAGTTTAAGGGGGACTGTGAGGAGAAAAGGGTGCCTAAGGAGGGGGGGGCGAGAGTTACAAGGGAAAGAAAAACTATTGCATGTTCTTATATGCAGAATCTATCATCTATCAATCAATCTATCAATCAATCTATCTATCTATCTATCTATCTATCTATCTATCTATCTATCATCTATCTATCTATCTGTCTATTTATCTGTCTGTCTGTCTGTCTGTCTGCCTATCTATCTATCATCTATCTATGTAACAAGAAAGCAGAAAAGGAACTATTTGGGGACCAGTGAGGGTGGGAGGAGGGATGGGGAAGGTAATGAGGGTACAAGGTACAATGGTGGTACGAATGAATGAAAATGTCACAAAGAAATTCATTACTGACCCTTCTACCTCCACCTCCCAAATTCTAGGATTACAGGCATACTCCATCACATCTGGCTTTGGCCCCATTTCTTAAAGGTTTTACCAGCCCTTGCATCACCCCTGGTTACTGAGCTTCCAACAAATGAGCCTTTGGAATACAAACCACACCTAGCCAAGGACAGTGACTTTGGGGTCTTTAAGTACTGAACACTAGAACATCTGCTTCTCTAAGTTGGAAAGCCATTGGGTAAGTGTTCAGAAGAGCAGAAATTCAGTTTCTTTCATTTTTATATAGGGCTAAAGGTGTCTCACACAATACATTTAGAAATTAAGGAGTATTGCCCACTGTACCATATTTTGAAAAAAGTTTTATCTGATTGAAATGTTATTTCTTAGTGTTCTAAAACTTTGCTTGTCTACTGAAGTTGTGGAATTTGTATAGTAGCCAATTGTCTAAGTAGTGTGTCAATGTTTTTTTTTATTACATTTATTTACTTGTGTGTGTGTGTTGTGTGTGTGCCATGGTGTACATGTGGAGGACAGCAGATCACTCGTAGGAGTTGGTTCTCTCCTTTCACCATGTGGGAATTGAACTTGGGCTGCCAGGCTTGGTGACAAGGGATTTCACCAACTACGCCATCTCTCCAGTCTAATGTCTTTAATTCTGATAATACTATTTAAGTCTCAGCAAAGTAGGTTGGGAAACGGCAAAACAGCAACAAAAGCATCACTACTGACAACAGACAAAAACCTCACCCACCTTTTAAATCAGGAACTTGAAACAGATCTGTTTCTTCGTGTTAAAGTGCTAGGAGGCAGAGATTCCTGCTCATCAGAGTCATCAGGGTCTTATACACGCCTCTAAAACTTGTTGTGCACATGCAGAGCAAAATGGAAAGCTGAACACAGTGAATTAAAAATTTCAATCTGAAAGACATACATTGTAGGCCAATGCTGGGAGACCGCCCTGTTTGTCTTGAATAGTGGAAACTACTGCTCTGGGCAGAAGCAGAGGAGAAATCAATATTTGTGAACACAGTAAACTATTTTCCTGAGACTTTTCTGTTGGTCTGTGTTTGTAAAGATAATGGCATGTTATTTGTGACCTCTGGGTTGGTTTTTTTTTTTTTTAAATTTTACCACATCTTTAGTTTATATCCCTTTTGTAGTCTGTGATACTTTCTTATTTATGTCTTTGTTCTTTTTGTCAAGATGAAAAAAATGCAAGAAGGCAGATTTCATTACTTTGGCTTCTAAAAAGGGCTAAGGACTTCACTAGGTGATTATGAAGCTATTAGAAAGGGCTAGGCTGGGAGCAGAATGCAGATCAAGCTCACAAATAAGGTTAATTATATTTCTTTGCCTCATGCAGAGACTGCATTAATTATAAAGATTTTTGTTTCACATTCTAATGTAGATTAAAAAGTTATACTTGACCCCTGTATGTGCCATCTGATTCAGTGCAACAGTGGTAATCATATGGAGGTCTAACATCAGTTCTGTAATGCACTGTCAGTATCAAAATGGAGTTGGAAATGGGCTTAGAGACCACACTCTAATCAGATAATGTCCAGCAAGGTGACAAACACCTATCTATGTACCTACATAATGGAGAGTGAATTTGCAGTTAATTGCATTTGCATTTCATTGTTGAATTTGTCTTGGGATCATATTAAGTCATGGCAAGTAAAGGCAAAGGTGAAGAAAATTAAAGAATGATTTCCCTAATAGATATAGTTGATTTTGGTGACTTTCTCAATCTGCACCTCACTCCTCTTCTGCTTAGTGATGGCCGGGTAGTAAAAGCTGCACTTCTCATTCACACCTACAACTAGATGCACTTGGATAAGGTATGGAGTGTGAACATGAAGTAGATTCATAGTATAGCAGGTGCTTTCATGAAGTTTAGCTGAATACACCAGTTTCTGCAGGATGCATTTTGCCAACTCTGTGAATAAGAGACATTTGTGGAAGCAGCAGTAGCTTGACTTCTAGGTAATGAAGGACCAAATCCGCATTAGCAGACAGGACCACTGTATGAGTTGCTTTCAGCTGATGTGATAAACATCACGGCCAGGGCAATTTATAGAAGTCAGAGTTTATTCAGCTTATGGTTCCAGAGGGTTAAGAGTCCATCATGGTGGCAAGGTATGATAGGAAGGCAGTCAGAGTAGAAAGCTGTGAGTTCACATTTTCATGCAGGCACAGGAAGCAGGAGAAAGAGAGAGAGAGAGAGAGAGAGAGAGAGAGAGAGAGAGAGAGAGAGAGAAACTGGAAGTGAGCAAGGCTATATACTCTCAAAGCCTGTCCCCAGTGATGTATTTCCTCCAGCAATGCCACACCACCTAAACTTCTGCAAACAGAGCTACCAACTAGGGCAAAGTGTTTAAATTCTTGGAGTCTATGGGGGACATCACTCATTCAAACCACCATATTCCCTCCCCTGGTTCTCATGGGCTCATAGCCATGTCATAATGCAAAATGCATTCAGTTCAACCTTAAAAGTCACCATAGTCTTTAACAATTTTTAACACTATTCAAAAGTCCAGAGTCCAAAGTCTCGTCTGAGACTCAAGGCAATTTCTTAACTGTAAACCCTTGTAAAATTAAAAAGTAAATAACATACTTTCAAGATACAATGGCACAGAATAGACATTTCTATTTCAAATGGGAGAAAATGGAGGTATATTGAGGAAATACCAGACCAAAGCAAGGCCGAAAACCATCAGAACAAACACCAAATCCTATAGCTTCATGTATTATGTCTGGGACTTTAGTTCAAAAGGGCTTAAATGACTCCGCTCCTCCAGCTTTGCTGCCTGGAACATACATTTCTCTCTCGGGCTGGTGCCTCTCCCTGTATACACTTATTGGCAGATGTCTCACAGATCTGGCGTCTCCAACATCTTGGGGTCTCCACTGCCAGCTAGGCTTCACGTTCACAGCTTCATACAATGACCTCTTGGGGGCTCTTGGCTTGTCAGGGCCTAAAGCAAGGATTCCTTCCTTGCCATACACTGACTGGCTTTCAGCAGCTCTCTGAAACTGCAGTGGAAGAATCAATGACCCACTCACTTTTATATATTTAATGCCAGTACCATGTAAAGGACACTGCCAAGTTCAGTTGTCAACACGGGTGAATCTTGGCTCTCTTCATCCACATTACCAGAAGCTTTTGTATGTTGTGGTGTTCTAGGAGCAGCAAATTCATTTGGCCTTTTCCTTTGACAAGTTGGAAGTTTAGCTGGGTAGGGTCTTGCCCTAAGGGTACCCTTAAATCTTGAGGCCTCTCCTTAATGACTCTAATCTCCTTAATTTTTGCTCTTTTTCATTACAGATCTGCATAATATTGACCATCAATAACCACACCACTGTTAACATTAGGCTATCCTGAAACTTTCTCTGCCAAATAAATTAGTCCATTACATTTTAATTTAGCCTCAGACAAGTTTTTAGGCTGTGGGCAGATGGCAACCAGATGCTTTGCCAAAACATACCAGTTGCTGCTTAGTTCTTATTTCCCTCTGGAACTACATTGCTCTCAGCACTACTTTTTTCTAGTTTCCTACTAGTCCATTAAGCTCTACTTACAATATTCAACTGCTTTTCTAGTCCCAACTTTCAAAGTCTTCCACATTCCTCCCCAAACCAACATAGGTTCTTCACAGTAACTCCTCACTTCTGGTACCAACTTCTGTATTAGTTACTACTCTGGTGCTGTGATAAAATACAATGACTAAGGAAATTGTAGAAGGAGGAGTTTATTGGGCTTGCAGTTCCAGGAGAGTAAGAGTCCACCATAGCCGGGAGGCATGATGGCAGTTGCAGCTGGAAAAGAAAGCTCCATCTTCAAACAGGCACAGGAAGCAGAGAGAGAGAGAGAAAGACTGGAAGTAGGCAAGCTATACACTCTTAAAGCCCACTCTCGGTGATGTGCTTCCTCCAGCATGGCCTCTTAAAGCTCCATAAACAGTACCACCAAGTGGGGTCAAGTGTTCAAATACTTGGAGCTTTGGAGGACAATCCTCATTCAAACCACCACAACCACTGATAAGTAACAAAGATGACAAGCCTCCTTCTTCTTCACTTGTGTGCAATGTTTGTGTTTGTGCTGTATGTATGTTTGCCGTGTGTGTGTGTGTGTGTGTGTGTGTGTGTGTATTATGCATGTGTGGTGTGTGTATAATTATGTGTGTCTGCTGTATGTGTGTCTGGTGTGTGTGGTATATGTGTGTGTTGTATGTGTGTGTTGTATGTGTGTGTGGTGTATGTGTGTGTATATGTGTTTTGCTTTCATGTATGTAAATGTACTGTGTGCATACAATTCTTCCGGAGGCTGGCAGAGGGTGTCAGATCCCCTGGAACTGGAGTTACAGATGGTTGTTAGCCACCATGTGAGTGCTGGGAACTGAATCCTAGTCTTCTGAAAGAGCAGCCAGTGCTCTTAACCTCTGAGTAATTGTTCTAGTTACCTTTTCTATTGCTGTGATGAACACCATGACCACAAGCAACTTGGATGTGCTGGATAGCTTTTGTTGTCAACTTGACATACCTCGGTTGAGGGAGCCTGATTTGGGAAATTGCCTCCGTTGAACGCTGTAAGGCATTTTCTTGATTGTTGAATGATGTGGGAGGGCCCATCCCACTGTGGGTGGTGCCACCCCTGAGCAGGTTGTCCTGTATTGTATAATAAGGTTGGCTGAGTATGGGCTAGGGGAGCAAGTCACTAAGCAGCATTCCTTCATGGTCTGTGTTCCAGGTTCCTGCCTTGGCTTTCTTTGATGATGGACTGTGCTCTAAGCCAAATAAACCCTTTCCTCCCCAAGTTGGTTTTGGTCAGTGCTTTTATCACAGGAATTGAAGGCAGACTAGACAGAAGAGAAAAGGGTTTATTGCATTTTGCACTTCCAAGGGATAGTCTGTCATTGAGGAAAGTCAGGCAGGAATTTGGGACAGGAATCTGGAGGCAAGAACGGAAGCACAGATCACAGGGGAAATCTGTTTACCAATTTGCTACTCTGGTCTGTGCTCAGTCTGCTTTCTTATTACCCAGGACCACCTGCCCAGGAGTGACACCACCCACAGTGGGCTGGGCCCTCCCACATCACCCAACAATCAAGAAATTCCCCAGTTGTGGTTTTCTCTTCCCAGGTATGTCAAGTTGACACCCTATACACTCTAGCATAGTCATTTCTCCAGTCTCCTAAATAAAATAACATTTAAAAAGGATATTGGAAATAAGCAAACATGTAGGAAGAGCTGAGAAAGACATACTCATGTCACATAGAGATTTAAATGACAGACCCGTTCAGTCTTTATCTTAAAGGAAACTTGGCCATCTAGTTAATCTCCTTATTGCACATGTGAAGAAACTGATACATATAGACAGAAACATGTCCAGTATTATACAAAACTTATTGCTATACTAAATTCTAAGGTGTAACCAAATCTAAGGTGAGATATTTTCTATGAAAATTGAGTGGGTGAGCTCAACATATGAAATGTGAAAGCAAACTCAAGGATGAATTCATTAATTTTTTGTGAAATTATTGCTTTGTAGCTGAGGAAGAACTGGTTATGTCAAGTCGTATTAAACAAATCGATACTGTATACGGGATTCGGGAGGATTTGTTGAAGGGCTGTTGGTACCTGGGTAGGGGTGGGTTGCTGAGAGTTAGAGTTGAACTACTTAAACAAGGAAGTATGTTGACAGCATACTGACATCAGCCTTCAAGACCTTTCATGCAGCGAATTGATTGCTGAGTTGCTGGCTTTCAGAGCGTGGGGGTGTTGCTGACCTACTGCTTTTTGGGGACAAGCCCACTGAAGCAAATTGTCACTGACTGATTATAAAGGTTAAGCCAGCTGCTGGCCATTTATTCCCATGGTTATAAAACAATCAATCATTTTCTAGGAGTGATGAACTTTTCTTTGTTTTTCAAATAGTCTTCCAGAGAAAAATGTTCTGGATGGAGAATAAGAAATTACATAGAAGAGTTCAATTTGTTTTATGTCATACAGAGAAAAGTACAGAGAAATAAAGGAAAATTCAGGAGAAAGAAGGCGTGATATTTCCTCAGAGGAGAGATAATTTTCCTCCTGTGTATGGGTCCTAAGCAAGGGAGGGGAATGACCATGTTTTTCTTTTCACCTATACAATGGAGACTCATAGTTTCTCCATGGTTGAGCCTTTTTGGACTGGTATTGAGGGCACATTTCTCCCTTGGACTCACTATGTCTCCTTCAGTAAGATATCCATTTTTCACTTTCTCTTTACAGAAGCATCCTAGGTCACAAAATGTGTCTGAAAAATCAAACCACGTTCCTTGGTAGAACACACACACACACACACACACACACACACACAAACACACATGTACACATACACATACACACATATGCTCTTGCATTTTTCCTCTCACTGTAACCCACCTAATATATTTCATAGCACAGTATATTAGATGCATCATCATTGCTAAAGTAAAAATAACCATGGAGCAGGGACTGTCATTCTTCCTTCCACAACTATATCCATCCAAGGGTATGGCTGACAAATGGGTGACTTCCCATATTTACTGTCTTACCAGTGTTCTTTGGCGAATTCACCTGAAATATTGCTAAGCCTTCTGTGTTTATATCTGCACTGGGTCTCCTCTTCATATCAAGAGCCTACGCCCTACCTTTGAATCTATGCCTGTCCTTACTTGAATCAATGCCATGTTTTCCTTTCTGTACTGCCTGCCTCATCCAGGATGCTATAAAAAAATCTGGTTTTGGTGCTGATGCATTGGTTTGACCACTTCTACACACAGGATTTATATATGCACCAGAAACTTTAATTTATGACTTGAAGACTACCGAAGTTTGGTAAGCCAGGGTTCTCTCTCTCTCCCACGTGGGGCACCATACTAAGGCAACACACAGATCAAACACATTCATTATGTAGGCATGTGGTAGGTGGTCAGTCACCTCAGAAAATCGTTGTTAAATATAAATGACAGGAGACCACTGTTTTGGATGGAACTTTTTGTACTAGATTCCAATAGACCAGGCCAATCCAGAATGGAGTCGTTTAGACTAAATGCCATGTAACTGAACTGAAACTTTAAGGAAACATTTGCTTTCTAAAACAAATTTGTTTTTCCTGAAAACAAAGATATTCCAATCTTTCTATCCTGCACAGCAAGGAAGTCTCCCTTGTTTTCCCTCATATAAAATGTAAATAAATAAGAGAGGAAGGAAGGAAGGAAAGAGGAAGGAAGGAAGGAAAGAGGAAGGAGGAAGGAAAGAAGGAGGAAGGAAAGAAGGAGGAAGGAAGGGAGGAAGGAAGGAGGAAGTAAGGAAGGAGGAAAGAAAGAAGGAAGGAGGAAGGAAAGAAGGAAGGAAGGAGGAAGGAAAGAAGGAAGGAAGTTATGTTCAATTCCCAGGAGAAGAAAAGGGAGAGAGGGAGGGAGGGAAGGAAGGAAGGAAGGAGGAAAAGGAAGAAGGAAGGAAGGAGGAAGGAAAGAAGGAGGAAGGAAGGAAGGAAGGAGGAAGGAAGGAAAGAAGGAGGAAGGAAGGAAGGAAGAAGGAAGGAAGGAAGGAGGAAGGAAAGAATGAGGAAGGAAGGAAGAAGGAAGGAAGGAAGGAGGAAGGAAGGAGGGAAGTCTACAGTAATAATTATGGGCTGTAAAGTAGAACACAGAAGGAGACAAGTTCAGCAGATATCCAATTCAGTAAGCCACATGGGGCCCTTTCTCTTGAAATGACTATGAACATGGACAACTAAGAAATTGGGGGAAAGGAGCTGGAGAGATGTCTCAGAAGTTAAGAGTACTGGTTGTTTTTATGGAGGACCAAAGTTCAGTTCCCAGCATCTGCATGGTGGCTCTCAACCACCTGTAACTACAGTTCTAGGGGATCTGATGCCCTCTGTGACCTCCACAAGCACCAGGCGCACATGTGGTGCATTTAAATTCATGCAGGCAATACATTCATACACATAAAATAAAAATACATTGTTTTAAAAAAATGGGTGTTCAGCTGGTAAAGGTGCTTACTGCCCAGACTGGCAACCTTTGTTTAATCCCTGGGACCCATATGGTAGAAGGAGAGAAGTGACTCTTAAAAGTTGTCTTCTGGTTTTGTGCCCATGTGGATGCATATGTATCTACACACATGTGTACACACACACACACACACACACACACACACACACGCGCACATACAGAATTTTTAAAAAAGCGTCAATGAAAAATTACCTTTTTTTCTGGCCTCTATTTAATAGGTGGTCCTGTCACAGTTATGAGCTCGCCCTTCTGCGAAGAGGTGCTTGGTCTTTGGCTTCTAACGTCAGGTCACCTCGTACAAGAATCATTCATTATCTCTTACTTTTTGGTAGGGCGAACACAGAATGACTCCATTTCGATTCTGACAATCTTCCCTCTTCATCTCTGAATAATTTTATTAGAAGACATTATTGATTAACCACCATGTGATTTGGTTTTGAACATCCCTCACTGCTGGGTTGGACCTATCGTGATTATTGATCTGATTAAGTCCCACATTGTAAGGAAGTGGTAGACAGTTAGGAGTTAGTGTGTGGCAACTGTTTAAGCCAACGTAAGCAGCAAAGTGGTTTAGAAGAAGAGGCTCTTTAGCATACTTTACCTGGAGTTCATTATTAAGTCTGAGCCTCTATTCCACAGGTGATAGCTAGCACCATGCTAATAGAGTCCTACTCCCTGGACTAGGCATCCTACTATAGCACTCGATACCCATTTTGTGTGGGGAAAATATATGCAGTTTCCATACCTTAATTTTCTCATAGATGTTTTAGAATTAAAATAAAAGATTATGCACAGTGCTTAGTTTTCAATTAAGTATGGTAAATAATATGTATATCCATAAACTTATATCATGTAGACTTTGTTAAGATTCTGGTCATGAGACAGAGTAATATGGTTACACATTTATCAGGTTTATAATCAGACAGCTAAATGCAAATTATATTCACAAAAAGTGAAACAAACTAAGGTCACCTGATTATATCACTTGCTTAAACTTTAAGTTTCTTATTTGCAAGTCTTATGTAAGCTTGAATAAAAAAACTTTTTTTTACATGAAGCAGTTTACACAATAGCTTAGTTGTTTTAGCTTTCCTTTTTTTCTTCTAAATGAGAAATGAGTCTAATAGTTAATTTAGATATTTGCATCCTTGCTAGGAATGGCTAAAACAAATCTTTAAGCAACTTTGCATAGGAATGACTTTTATGAAATAGAAAATCTGGACTAAAGGTGTTAAAAATTTTTTTGAATTTATTTATTTTTATTTTATGCATATGAGTGTTATTCCTGCATGTATGTAAGTGTACCTGTGCCATCAATGACCAAGGATAGGGTGTCAGATCCCCTGGACTGGAGTTATAGGTGGTTGTTAGCCACTATGTGGGTGCCGGGATTCTAACCTGGGTCTTCTGCAAGAACAGCCAGTGCAGCCAGTGCTCTTAACTGCTGAGCCATCTCTCCAGCCCTAGACTAATGACTTTTAATTAAACTTGCAGCCAAAAAAACTACTGCAAACAAACTCACTGAGCAATGTGCTCAAGTAACCTGGGCAACTGACCTTGATTCCTTGACACTCAATTTTCTGCTCCACCCAAAGATAGTGAATGAACGTAGGGTACGCTTGAGAATGCGGAAAGATAGAGCACATCCTCACTGAAAACAATGAGGACTGGGAAGAATGCTTGACATTGTGTGTATGAGATGTTTTAGACTCAGGGTGAAAGGGCAAGATTCTCTGATAAGGGTGGATCTAAGCTTGTGGTTCCCCAAAATTGATGCTAGTGAAATAGTTTTGAGCAAAATTATGGGTAAGGCCTACCTCAGCAGCATAGTTCCAGAAGACATCTGGGGGAACAGGAGCCCGCTGAGTTTAGGCCCATTCTCACAACTAAAGTTAAGAGTTAGGCTGTTTATTCAGGTATAACTGTAGTGTGGTATGGTAACATTGCAACTTTGAATAACAAAATCATCTTAATACAATTAGAATGATACAAGAAATGAGGAAAAAGCCTGTATATGTTTTTTTGTTTGGGTGGGGGTGATTTTTTTGTTTGTTTTGCTTTTATCTTTTTGAGACTAGGTCTTCCTATAGCCCCAGCTGACCTGAAACTTGCTATGTAGACCAGACTGGCCTCAAACTCACAGAGATTTGCCTGCCTCTGCCTCCCAAGTACTGGGGTTAAAGGTATGCACTACCACACCCGGCTTATGTTAATCTGTTATGACAATTTAAGAATTATCTTTACAACACTCACAAAAATCCTTTAAGTTAGATAGACCAAAAATATCAGGCTGAAATAAAGAACCTCAGCCGAGCATGGTGGCACATGCCTTTAGTCCCAGCACTCAGGAGGCAGAGGCAGGTGGATCTCTGTGAGATCGAGGCCAGCATGGTCTCCATAGAGAGTTCCAGGCCAAGTGGGGCTACAGGGAGACCCTGTCTCAAAAAGACAAAAATAGAAGAATCCCAAATAGTGTTCACCAGAAAAGGAATTTGTATTTAATCAGAGACTAGGAAAGAAATGTATTCAGTATAAATTAGGTCAGTGTAAATTCCTCTTTCTTTCACATCACCCAGCTCTGATTGGACTCTCAAGGCAGCCAAATATGGTCTATTGAGACCCTAGAAACAGGTCTTTGGTGGCAATCTCTCTATATCCCTCTCACCCCAGATATCATTTGTGTAATCTGTGAACAACTGCTCAGTAACTGCAACACAACAAAACTGGTTTAAAAGCACTGATTTTTTTCATTCTCACAATTCAGTGAATCAGTTGGCGTTTCCTCTGCGAGGTTAGCCAGGCCTTCCTAATGTGGCTGTCAGGTTGGCTGGGTTGGAAGAACCAGGGAGGCTCCAGGGAGGTTCATTCATATGACTGCAATTGATCTCAGATAGCAGTTGGCATGCTCTGGCTCTTTCCTAAATGACCTCTCTCTTCTGGTAAACTAGACAAGCTTTCTGAGGTGGTATCTCATGGCAGGATTTTAAGAGGAAAATGGAAGCTGCAATATCGAAATCAAAGATTAGAAATGTACATAAACCACTTCCTTCCCATTCTGTTCATCAAAGCAAGCCATAAAGCTAGCCCAGATTCAAGAGGGTAGACGAATTAAAGCCCATCTCTGTGCATGGGAAGTACAGACATTCAGCTTGTAAAAGACCATAGAAGAAAACGGAGGGGCTTGATTACCATTCAGTTACCACATGATCACTCTACCTACTTTGTGTGTATGTCTGTGTGTGTGTGTCTGTATGTGTGTGTGTGTTATATGTGCACATATATGTGCAGGTGTGTGTGCCCATATGTGTGTGGAGGTTAGGAGAGGACATCGGGTTCCCTGTTTTATCACTATCTCTCTTATTCCCTGGAGACAGGATCTCTCACTGAACCTGGAGCTAGACTGAGGACCAGGAAACCCCATCAATCCTCCTGTCTCCACCCCCACAGTGCTGGAGTTGTAGGCACACACGATGATCCAAGATTTTTACTTGCATTCTGGAGATTTTAATTCAGATCCTCACGCTTGTGAAAGAAGTGCTTTTATCCAGAAAACCATCTTCTCAGCCCCTATTATGAGTTTTAATTACCCAATATATCCTGTGCATAGCCAGTTGTCCTAACCTTCCCTACCCAGCCTGGGTGTTATCCTCTCTGTTGCTCAACCTACTTCCACTTTGACTGTCTACACCCATCTCTCCATGCAGGTAAACACACACACACACACACACACACACACACACACCACAGAGTGATGCTTCTAAATACATATCAGATCATGTAGCTCCCTTTGTGCAAATCCTTCCAGAGGTTTTTTTAATGATTATCAGAACATATTGTACAGTCCGTATCAGATCCAGGAGTCTGCACACCACTGCCCCTACTTATCTCTCTGACTTCATCGATGATCATTCTCTTTGATCACATTGCTCCTGGCAGAGTTAGCTGAAGTTCAGTGAAAAATACATCGACATGTTTTTCTGCTTTCTTTTTAATCTTTGAACATGTCAGAATCTGTTGTAGCTTTGTACTCTTCCTTTGAACGTTCTGCACACAGATATCCCATCGGTCCGTCCGTCCTTTATTCACACCTTGCTCAACTCAAACATGAACTCAACACAGAGATTTTTTTTCTGTCTTTTTGAGATAGGGTCTCCTTGTAGTCCCAGCTGACCTGGAACTCAGTATGCAGACCAGGGTGGCCTTGATTTCCACAAGATTCATGTGTCTCTGCCTCCCAAGTGCTGGGATTAAAGGCCTGTGATACCACAAGCAGAAACACAGAAATCTTTTTGACCAGTTCCAGTGTTTCTAAAAATTGGTATCATATTTTGTTTTCTTCAAATCTCTTTTCACTACCTAAGCTGAGCAAGCTTCACTAACACATTTTATGCTCTACAAGAGCAAGGTAGGAACATTAAAAAACATCTTTTTGGCTGTTAATATCCCAAAAATTTTGAACTGTGCTTTCAACTAAATGCTCATCCAGCTCATCTAGGGAATGAATGAATGAATGAATGAATGAACCACTCTCCGGTAATAACTGCAGCTCTGCATTCAAGAACAAATGCCATCTCCTCTGTTGTCACTGGAAAAGCCAGTGTAATGCACACGGGAGGCGCTAGAGATCAAATTTAGCCTGTTACCTCTCTCACACTCACAATCAGACGGCTTCTTCACAACATGATTTATCTTACATAAGATTAAATTTGAAGGCCCCACCTATCTATTTCAAAAGAATGATGTAAGAGTAAATAAAATCATTTTCAGGCCTCTTAGACAAAACTGACTGTAAACCAGACACGACGTAAGTACTGTCTGTCTGCTTTAGCCATGATTAGTTGAAAAAAAAAACTGCTTCAGAGGCTAACAGATTGTCTGGAGGATCATGGGTTATGATTACTGGGACACTTTGGATATATAAATTTAGTTAATAAGCACAAGTAGCATGTTATGCTAGGAACTTTAATATTCCTCCTGGATTTCTCCAAATCATTGCCAAATGTTTTAGGCAAGATAATCCATTTGTCATATAATCAAGGAAACTGCAAATGAAAACAAAAATACTGTTTAGACATGACAAATTTGTTTAACATTTAAAAGTCTCCATTTTCATTATAAAGATGTCACACTGCTTCTGCTCATGATTGAACTAATGATCTGTCAGCTGTAGTGCCACTAGGGATCTGTGCTCCAGCCACCAGCCATTGGGCAAAGCGTTTTTGCATGACTTTGACTTCAGTAACTCTTTAGGTATTGCTTTTACTCTAATTTTAACAGAGGATGACTGAAGCTTCAACTGTTAACTTCATCAGACTTCGTAGTACAGTTAGGGTTTAAATCCAGATTGGTTTGATTCATTAGATCATGGCCATAAAGCCTATTACCCATGTTGTCCTAGTTTCTTTTCCTGAAGCTGTGATAAAGTATCCTGACAAAAGCAACTTAAGGGAGAAGGGTTTTTTTTTTTTCTGGTTCAGAATTCAAAGTTCAACCCATCATGACAGGGAAGTCAAAGCAGGAGCTTGATGCAGGTGGTCACATCACAAACACAATTAGGTAGCAGAGGGAGATAGATGAATTCATGTTGTTGTTCAGTTCCTTTTCTCCATTTACACAGTCCAGAGTCCCAGCCAGGCAATAGTGCCATCCCCTGAGAATCTGTCTTCTCACCTTAATTAAAGTAATCATAATAATCCCCTATAGGCATGTGATTCTGGATTCTGACATAGTGACCATTAACATTTTCTATCATATGTGTGTTTAGGTTGAGCATCAGGTACTATGTAAAGGGACCATCAGGCACTATGGGCATACTTAAGGGAGAAGGGGTTTATTTTGGTTCATAGTTCATCCTGGGGGAACACATGATGTGGAAGGCATGGCAGCAGGAACAGTAGGCTGGTTAGTCACATTGCATCTGTATTCAGGAAACAGAGAGTGAACATGGATTTAGGGGGCTGTGAAGATTAGAGAAGTTATCAGTAGATAAAAATAATTTGTAAGATTAAAGGTTAGCTTAACTTCTTTGGCTAAAGTGAAGATTAAAATGATAATGAGAGCTGTTGAAGTAAGTAGTTATAATTATTCAAGGGCTGCATATTGAAGTAATACTGTTTAAGATTAAGATTCCTACAAAGATACTACTGATATCAAGGCATTTAACAGTGATGATTAAAAGGGGATAATTTTCACTGGTGTTGGCTAAGGGTGAAAAATCAAGATGTTCCTAAAATAGCAAAAACATTAATTTGTGTTGCTATACACAGTTGATGGGGGAAATGGTACTGAATGCAATCAGTAGAACTCACACATTTATATATAACGTGTTTGCATATTCAACGATAAGGTGCTTGAAATCCAGTCCTATAAAAACGGAACTGTTATGTTGTTCTAGTAAAGGGCTGGGCTTCCAGTTAATGGTGCACTTTTGGTTATGTCTCCTGTTTTCCTCCTATGTGTAGTTTGTCATTGAGACTGGGAATAATGTATCCTTAACATATAAATAGTATGTTAAAATGCATGTGTGTTGTTAGGCACTTGGGAGGTAGAGGCAGGTGGATCTGTATGAGGTTGAGGCCAGCCTGATCTATATAGTGAGTTTCAGGCTAGCTGGGGCTACAGGGGGACTCTGTCTCAAAAGAAAAAAAAAAAACAAAACAAAAAAAACCAAAACCAAAACCAAAATGAAATATATGTGAGCAGATGTGAAGAAAGTGAACTGGTGTTGGTCAATGGTCAGTTGTTCTTGGAGCTGTGTTATGTGTTAGCCATCGGCCAGTGTTATGGCCAGTGTTATTGGAGCTGGGGTTGATCAATGGCCAGTGTTATTGGCATTGGGGGTTGGTCAATGGACAATGTTATTGGAGCTGGGATTGGTCAATGGACAGGGTTTTGAAGCAGGGTTTGATCAATGACCAGTGTTATTGGAGCTGTGTTTGGTCAATGGTCAGTCTTATTGGAGCTGGGTTTTGTCAACGGCCAATGTTGCTGGAGCAGGGGTTGGCCAATGGCCAGTGTTATCAGTTGACTTGAAGTAGGGAGCAGACAATTATTTTGTCATTTTGTGTTAAGGCATAAATGGCTACAAGCAATGTTGCTAAGGCCCCTAGATATAAGGAGGGCTTTGAGTAGTGAATTGTCATTTAGTAAAGGATTAAAGTGAATTAGTAGAAAAATCCCTGGCATAAGTATAGTACTGGAGTGAAGTAGGGTTGATATTGGTGTGGGACCTTCTGTTACAGAGGGTAGTCAAGGGTAGAGGCCAAATGGGGCTTGATTATACAGTTGTTGCTAATAGTAAGTCATTAGTGTTAGATGGTATGACTTTCCTTACATTAAAAAAAATGTTATTGAAATTCCCATGAGTTGTCAGAAAGATGGTTCAGTGGGTAAAGGACTTGCTGTGTAAGCCTGGTGACTGGAGTCAGATCTCTGGAACCCATGTAAAGGTGGAGGAAGCGGGCTGGCTCCATAAAGTTGTCCTTTGGCTTCCACATATGCACCATAACATTCATGCATCCACATGCACACATTGTATCCACACAGACACAGCAATAATATTTGTATCCCACCAAACCAAACCAAAACCAAAAAAGGAATTTCTATGAGTTTATAAGAAGTCATTCTATATATATAGAACAAATCCAGTATTTCCAATAAAATTGTATAAAATACTTGTAAAACTATTGGGTTATCGCTTCAGCCATATCATCATCCAGTTAATAAGAATTCCTACTCATTCCCATCAATAAAGAGTTGGAACACATCACTAGTAGTTATTTAGGATGAGTATAGTAATAAGGATGGTGCATCAATATTAAAAAGTTATTTGAGGTTAGGGTCTGAGTATCATAACAAAGAGAATTCTCTCATTGACCAAGTAATGAATAATAGCACTGGTACAGTTATTGAGAACTCGCCTCATTTAAGGCTAAGAGTTATGTTTCTAGTTTGAATTCTAATTCATTGTCATTTGGAGATGATTTCTTTCTGCCCTGAAATAAATTTTAATACGGGAATTATTCTAGCTGTCTGTTGCTGTGATAAAACATTATGACCAAAGCAACTTGGGGAAGGTTATGTGGCTTACACTTCCATGCAACAGTCCATCATTGAGGGAAGTCAGGACAGAAACTCCAGCAGGAACCTGGAGGTGGGAACTAAAGCAGAGGTCATGGAAAAACACTGCTTACTGGCTTGCACAGCTACCTTTTAAAATGTACTATCTATTATTTTATGTGTATGAGTTTACTGCCTGCACGTGTGTAAGAGCACCCCTGTCCTGCAATGCCCCCAGAGGTCAGAAGATGGCATCGATTTCCCCTGGAACTGGAGTTATGGATGGTTGTTAGCTGCCATGTGGTTGCTGAGAATTGAACCCGGGTCCCCTGAAAGAGCAGTCATTGCTCTTAACTGCTGAGCCATCTCTCCATCCACTCAGCTACCTTTCTTATATAGCCCAGGCCTACCTGCCCAAGAATGGCACTACCCAGAGTGTGCTGGGCCTCCCACATCAGCTAGCAATTAAGAAAATGTCTCATAGACATGGTCACAGGCCAGTCTGATCTGGGAAATTCCTCAGTTGAGGTTCCCTCTTCCCAGGTGATTCTAGTTTGTGTCAAACTGACAAAAACTAACCAGCACAGGAATCATACTAAGCATTCATTTAATAAAGTGTAACATATATTGGAAGTAGAGTTTTAATAAAGAGTGGTATAAAAAATTTTAAGAAATATTAAGCTTATATATTGATAGAACAATAAAAATATTACATTTATTAATTTTGTTTGAAGTTGCAAGAATTTTTTTGACTCCTATAGCCAATAGATAACAACATTCTTTAACAGTTACAAAAGCTCTGCTGTTATATATAGTTGCCTAATTACCATCTTATGCATACCTTCTGGCAAAATAAGAAGCATGGAATTCTACTATTAGATTCATAATCTAATGTTTAATTTAAGCTGTATTTACAGTATAGAAATTGGATAATGAATTAAGATTTAAGGGTAACAGAATTAATGCAATGATATGTAGGGTTTTTTTGTTTGTTTGTTTGTGTTTGTTTTTGTTTTTGTTTTTGGTCTTTTTGAGACAGGTTCTCCCTATAGTCCCACCCACATGACCTGGAACTCACTATGTAGACCAGACTGGCCTTGAACTCACAGAGATCCATCTGCCTCTGCTGCCCAAGTACTGGGATCAAAGGTGTGCACCACCATGCCCAGCTTGATATGTGTAGATCTTAAAGTAGCAAAGATAGTAAAGAATAGGTTAATTTTATACAATTTATAAATTTTCCTTATTGTATTGTGATTAACATATTAAAAAATATGCTAAGGCTTGATAGGAATAAAGGGTAGAATGACCAAGAGAATGATGGTAAAAATCACAAATAGTTCACTGATCAATAGCAAATGGAAGGGTTAGAGTTGCAAGTCTGGCTAAAGTTCATCATGATGATATCAAAGGTAAAACTGTAATCCTTGGTATATGGGTCAGCTGTGAATTCGTTCATGATTTGAATCAGTGAGACAAAATAGTTATGATGCAAGATTACAGGCTATTCATTACTAAGGCTATAGCATCTATGTAACATGGTATTGGATAGGGACAGCTACAATATTGCTATGTGGGTAACAGGTGATTAGGCAGTTAGCAATTTTAGATCTTTTTGACATGAGTGAATAGGAATATAACTATATATCATAAAGATAAATCTGACTGAGCATGACCTGTTTAAAGGAAGGGGCTTTAGGGGTTGGAGAGATGGCTCAGTGGTTAAGAACACTGGTTGTTCTTGCAGAAGACCTGGGTTCGAATTCCAGTACCCACATGTCCACTAAGAATTGTCCCAACTGTCTGTAACTCCAGTCCCAGGGAATCTGACAGCCTCTTCTGACCTCCGCAGGCATTGCATGACACGGGTGCACTTACCTACATGCAGGCAATACACGCATACACATAAAATAAAAATAATAAATAAAATATTTTTAAAAAGGAAGGGGCTTTGGAAGAAGGGAGATGCAGACTTAAATTCTGATTCTGACCTTTAGATATATAAAGTATAGAAAAATTTAGCCAAATTTCTTAACCTCCTCAGCCCTTGCACTTTCCTTCTTTTTCTATAAATAGTTTGTAGAGTGACCATATAGTTGATTCCACAACTAATAATACCACAGGAAGTAAAAAGAGTATGATCACAATAATTGCACTTGACACTAGGTGCAAACTGTGTGTCCTGAGTAGACAAGGCAAACGGTCATCAAAGCTCTACTTGCTGTGATGATCACTGATGACGCACACGAAGGTCAAAGCCTAGCTTTTGGAGAAGCAGGCACCGAGTACTTGCAAGTAGCATTGCGGGTGCTCACTTCCCTGGACCTTACTTAGACTCTGTCTTTTAATATCATTCAGTCCAAGAAGGCACTTCTCACTATGACCTCCCAAATCCTTCTTTGGACAAACTGCATCGCTGTGGATAGGAGACACTGTCATGACTCTGCTTATGGTCTTGGGAGTCTCGCCCTTCAAAACAGCCTAGATAATTTCCATTTGATAGAATATTCATCTCTGTGTTCATGTGTGAGATAGACTAAACGAACTTTCAGTTGCTGACTTGGAAGATTGAATGTATAAGCATACTGCTCCCGCTCCAGTGGAGTGATTCTGTGACACAGTGTTTCAGAGAAGTCTAAGGGGATGCAGCTCCAGTCTCCACTTCTGTGGCCAGTTCAGTTGTGAATTGTGTACTGGCTGCCTTCCTTTTATGGTGCCACTTCCCCTCTGCACTGTCACAGCCTCTGCACCCCTTGAATTTATCTGAATTTTTGTCTCAGTCTGCTTCTGGGAGAACTAAAGGAAAGACACTGAGACATGCTATTGTGAATTGTCCTGGGTACAAAAAGGATTGAGATTTTGATCATTTCCAGTCTACTTCAGTGGAGACAAAAGAAAGATAAATACTTAGAAACTTCAAGTGTTTTCTCAAAGATATTCAAATTGGGGTCTTGGGCTTCCTATTAAATAATTAAATGAAAGCCTAATGTCTTGAATAGTGCTTCTACACCTTATGGATCTTCCTATAAGGTAGTGTCAGTATCATGATGCATCCATGAAAGAAAATCATGATCAGAGAGAGAATAAATACTGACAGAGTCAATGTCTTTCTTCTTCATTTTCCCTGCAGTGGTAGAGCTAACTTTGACAACCCCCTGGAAGCAACGTTCTGTAGACTCCATAGTCATTCGCTATTTTGTTTCTTTAAGTGCAAAAAGCAGTATATAATCAATAAATGAAAAAGTAAAGTACTGCTGAGGACACAGTGTTCCCACACAAACACACACTGACCCTCGAAACAGCAGCACATATTCCATAACCAAACTGAAACTTCTAACAGAAATAACGGAGGGAGAAAAATTTTTCTGAGGACCAAATGAGAAGAATTTGGTATTTGAATTCCTTAATAATCATGTTGTGTCTATGAAACATGAAGACTAATGCTATCAGGTCTCACAGCCCTTCTATCTCAGTTATTACTCCATAAGACAAGCGTAGATGAGCTGTCATCTTGTTATCCTCTGTTTAGTCTGTCTGTGATCGTGATCCAACATTTTGTGGCAGCTCCTCCAATCCTCCCTGTGATTTTTATGCTGTTTAAACAAATTACTTCCTCAATTTTTTATTTCCTCTTTGTTGATAAGTCCTGGCTTTCATCTGAGGAGCTAAATTCTTTTAACATTATTGTCAGTATAGTTAGTTTTTATAGCTGTATTAAAATTTTTTGCTATATAACATCTTTAAAGTGTCTATTTTTGCCACCTGTGTAAGTTTACAACCAGAAAACCATGAGCACAAGCTAATGAGATTGTTAATCACCTCCCAAAGTGTCTTCTCACTACATTCTAGAAGGCTTTGTAAAATATTTTCAGTGCATATATTATTTTCTTGGTGTTGGGGATCGGACTCAGTATCTACTAAGCAAGCTCTTCACCACTGGATTTCATCCAGTCCCACAATCCATATTTTTATGAGTTTGAGCACTTTGTTTAACCACGTTGGTCCTAGCTACGTCTTCACTAAAAACCGCACCTCCTTCAAAGCTTATGCATTAATACTTGTTTCTAGCTTTCGTTTCTGTCTCATGTTAAGTTTTTACCACTCCCTTTATCCACCCAAACTCCATAAAACCTGCTTGTTATCTTTACCTCCACCCTAAGCCTCACATTTTTCATGGGGGACATCAACCAATTCTTCTTGGACTATTTAAGAGTTAGTTTCAATTGTCAACTTGACACAAACTAGACTCACCAGGGAGACTCTTCTGAGAAAGCCTGTGAGTAATTAATTATCTTAATTACATTAATTGTTGTGGGAAGACCTGCCCACTATGTGTTTAGGATCCCAGACTGCATAAGAGGGAGCTGAGAACCAGCAGACATGTATTAATCCCTGCCTCTCACCTCTTGACTATGGGTGCAATGTGACCAGTTGTCTCGAGGGACTGCCACTGTGACTCCCCCAGAGACAGAAACAGAAAACAGATGACTTAACAAAGCCTTGATTCCAGTTCTTGGTTTCCTCATCTCCTATGAGCTCTGCTAGCACACTTCAAGTTTCTACTTCAGATTTTGTCATTACATCTCTGTGGCTCACCTGCTGTAGTTAATAAAGTATTGCTGTATTAGTTTTTAGAGAAAAAAATACCTTAATTGTTTATTATATATTCTTCCCCACAATATTTCTTTAGCCCTTGTGGGAGACAGGCTTGAGCCTAGGGTGATATTGCAACTGTCAGGGTCATGTGGTTTCCATTAATCCAGGCTCTGTAATCTGAAACCCAGCATGCTAATGAGACATCCTACCCTCTATTCTGTGATAGGATGTTAAGTCTGTAATGCTAATAGAATGCCAAGTCTGTTATGCTAATAAGGTATCCTACTTGCTGTGCTGTGATTGGACCACTACCCCTAAGTAAGCTTGTGCCTTCCTGCAATAAAGCCGACCTGTGTCACTGAACCTGGTCTCCTGTGTCTGAATGCGGATCTGCTGACACAGTCTCCTCACCAGCCCTAGGGTCCGGGACCCGGCAGAAGCAGTGACAACAGGAGGCAGCACAGGGCACGCAGAAGAGTAGCCTCAGCCCAGGGCAAGTGGAGGAGCAGCCTTGATGCCCATGAGAATGAAGGAGCGGCACCCACGAGAATGGAGGAGTGGCTGCCGCTGGTGGTGACCTCAAGCCCTTATTTTCTAGATGCCAACCTTAGCTTATTCCCTCAAGTAGCTAAGAATTCAGATGGAGACATGAGCATGGGAACAAGAATTTAAAAGATTTGTTTTGGACTGACAGTAACATGCATTTTGTCTTCAAAATATTCTTTAGGAGACAAATCTGTGTCTCATTTTATGTTTGTGCTCTCCTGGAGCACTGTCAGGATAATCATGTGCTTGTCACTGGAGACTTTTTTCTGAATTGTTACTCTCTTCTTCTGTGATGCAACGCTCCCTCACTTAGCCCAGGGCAACTAAACACTGGCAAATAGTGCCTCAGCCCTTCTTCTAAGATTCTTCTTCCCCACGTTTTGTGTAGAACCCTTTGTTTAAGCATATTTAAACTCAACTACATGTGATATTTAGCTTAAATACTACTCACATTTTCCCAGGTGGGACCATAGGAGAAGGGTATTGTTAAGGGAAAAATCAGAAAAATGGGGGCACCTTAAATGGGGAAACCATGGTGGAAGGGTTAGACAATATGAGAGAGATAAATAATGCCTAGCTAGTTTTAGAAAACCAGACGGAACCATATTAGGCCAACAACCTACTGACAAATTATACATAAAACCAGATCAAAGAATGTAATATATGTCTAAGTAAGGTTTATCTGAGAGTGTTTGATCTTTGCCTAAGCTCTACCTGCATGTCACATGGTAATTAAAAGTACCAGACTGGTGGAACTAACCTTCTTGGATGTTTAACAGCCATACTAAGAGGCTTATACTAATTTGGACAGAGGGACATAAAGGACAGTTTTTGCTCCTTTTCCTCCTAGGTTGACCAAATTCCAGGGGACTATGAGCATCTCTCAAAATGTCCTGTAACTGTGGTGAGTCACTCACCTGTCCTCTTGATCAAGGAAGCCATGGAGACCCCATCATATGGACCTGAACCAGTGTCCAGTCTACAAAGAGGAGGGTCAACACAGAGGATTAATTTCCTCCATGCTTCCAAGAGAAGCCAAGCATGGTTGAGCAGGACCTTTGACTTATCTTCACATAGGCCAAACTGGTAAAAGAAAGGAGCCAGGGGCACCTCCCATGCCCATGTGATCCCTGTTGTACAGACCCTCAAATGACCTTAAGAGCAAAAATAAATTGGTTTATGTGGGCGAATTGTAGGGTCTTAAACACCCCAAAGGAAAGTATAACCAAAGATTAATGGGGGTCAATATAATTTTTTAAGAGTCCATATGTAGAGCTAAAGGCTACATAGCAAGAAACAATGCCAGGCAGGAGATACATTCCTTTGAGTTATTGGCCAGAGTGACCCAAAGACTCCCAGACATAGAACGGGGAAAATGTTCAACAGACCCCAATCTTACCTAAAGGAATGCTGACAACTGATTGCTGCTAGATGAGGAAGAGCTGATCTTCCTAAAACAAGGATCTCTAGATAGGCTGACTAGATCCTGCAGATGGACAAGCACTAGGGACTGGCTGAGGGTGCTGGCAACATAGTGGACAGTAACAGGGATGACAGAGTATATGGGCTCCAGAGTGTGTGGGGGGAGGCTATGGAAGGATGCCATTTGGGAAGTGGGTATATAGATGAATAAGATTGTGTGGGATGTTCTGTATGATATACACTCAAAAAATCAACAAGTTTTAAAAAAGTCATATTTGAGGAGGAAGCATAAAAATTTACTTCATGTTAAATAGTAGAGGTGATAAACATTACCAGTGAAATCTACTTGATATATCCGTACTCAAGTACCAAGGGTCCGAGTGTAACCAATTGTGACTAGTAATAATCAGATACGTAGAGATTAAAGACGTGTGCAAACATCTGTTAGTAGCATTAAAAATGTGGGAAACTAGCTGGGTGTGGTGGCGCATGCCTTCAATTCCCAGCACTTGGGAGGCAGAGGCAGGCAGATCTCTGAGTTTGAGGCCAGCCTGGTCTACGTAGTGAGTTCCAGTTCAGCTGGGGCTACAGGGAGACCCTGTCTCAAAAAGACAAAAAAAAAAAAATAAGTAGGAAACAGCATATTTTACAATGAAATGGAGATCTTCTTTAAAGGGTAAAAACTCATTTAATTTTATATCTTACAGGGTTTATACAGAGCTCAATATTGTATAATTGTATTAATTCAACTGTGAATCTAAAAATTTATAGCCACTTTTGAAAGCGATGTAACCTTGGTCTGGAGTGTGTTACTGGATGTGTTAAAGCTGTAATGAAATGGTTCTTCTAATCATGTGGTTATTAAATAAAAAAAATACTACTTACCCTCTCCCAATTCCCTCTAATACCAACTTTAGGGAGTACCTGTTTTCATTAAATTACAATAGAAAGTAAGCTCATATATATGTTATTATAAATGGAAAATGGCAATAAGTACAGGCAAGGATCATTTCCTGTTTGAATTACAAAATGATGTACCTAGCTACTTTGGAAAAAAGTTTGGTAGTTCCTCAAAATTTTAAATGTAGTATTAACATATGACCCAGCAATTCTACTCCTCAGAATGTACACAGAGGAAGGTCTATGGTGGTGATATTTGGAGTAGTCAAAACCGGAAATCATCCAAGTAACAAATGCATCAACAGAAGTGGTATTATAGCAGAATGGCAACTGTGCTGGATAGCTTTGGTTGTCGACACCTGGGTAGAGGGGGCCACTACTGGGGAACTGTCTCCGTTGAGCTGGCTTGTGCCCATGTCTGTGAGGTGTTTTCTTGGTTATTGAGTGATATGGGTGGGCCCAATCCACTGTGGGTGGTGTTACCCCTGGACAGGTGGTCCTGTACTGTATAAAAAAGCAGGTGAACATCAGTCAGGGAAACAAGCCAGTAAGCAGTGTTCCTCATGGCCTGTGCTCCAGCTCCTGCCTCCAGGTTTCTGCCCTGAATTCCTACCTTGGGCTCTCTCAGTGATGAACTATAACCCAGGAGATGTAAGCTAAATAAGCCCTTTCCTCACTAAATTGGCATTTGCCAGAGAGTTTTGTCACAGGAATTGAAAGCAAACTAGAACAGGGACTGAACCGAAACACCAAGCTTAAGCTATGAAAGAAGCCAGTTTGTAGGGTTGGAGAGAGAGAGGTCAGTGGTTAAGAGCACTTGCTGCTCTTGCAGAGGAACAAAACCACAGAAATTACAAGCTATATGATTCCATTTATATGAAATAGTCAAAATAGGCAAATCTATAGAGACAGAAGGTTGGTGGTTGCTAGTGGTGGGCAGAAGGAGAAAGGAGAAGGGCCTTCTAATGCGCATGAAATGTCTTTGTAGAGATGAAAATGCTCAACCGTGAATATACCAAAAGCCAATGAATTACAAACTCCAAAAGGCTAAATTATATGGCACATAAAATATGTCACAATGTTAAGTTGCTAAGTAGGTATCAACGGTTTGGAGGACTTTAAGACTAGATCCTTTCCACACAGTTTGTATCCTGTTTGAAATGAGGGGCAGGGCAATGAAAAAAGCAGGAGTTTAATTTCTGGTCCAAAGAATGAGACCTGTTCTGGAAGGATTTGATTCCTAACACCCACATGTGATGCCTAACAACTGCCAGTAACTCTAGTTCCAGGGGATCTCATACCCTCTTCTGACCTCCATGGGCATTGTACAACATAGGTACACTTATCCACATACACATAAAGTAAAAGTAATAAATAAAATATGTTTTAAAATGAGGAAGTCCCCTAGGAAAGCTACTTGTTCTAGACATGTTATAAAGTAGTACAAAAATCTACCTAAAATGTAGGTCAGAACAGGGTCTCCTTGGCCATTGTCTGCTCTCGCAGCTTAAGACTGTATTTTTCTCTGTTCTATAATAAACTCTGCCTGTATTCTATACTACACTCTGTACACTTAATTTGAATTCTTTTGATGGAGACAATAGGGATCAGGAAGTCAGGGGACTCCAGATCAAGATCCCGCTGAAACTAATACAACTATTATCTTAAAGTATAGGTCTCGAGAGTTTTTAAAACAGGAAAACATATTGTGGAGCAATTATAATTAATGTTGCTTTCTTTTTAAAACTTATTTTTATTTATTTAAAAAATTATAGTCTTTTGGGGACTAGAGAGACGGCTCAGCAGTTGAGAGTACTGGCTGCTTTTGCAGATAACCTGTGTTTTATTCCTAGCACTCGCATGATGGCTTACAACCATCTGTAACTCCAGTTCTAGGGGCTCTGAAAACTTCTTCTGATCTCCATGGATATTGCATGACAGGGGTGCACTGACATGCATGCAATACACTCATGCACATAAAGTGAAAAAAATTATAGTTTTTAAAAATTTATTTTTATTTTATGTATATGAGTGTTTTACCTGCATGTGTATAAGTGTACCCATGTCATGAAAGCTCAAGGTTTTCAGAAAGAACACAGGTCCTCTGCAAGAGGAGCAGTGGTCTTAACCACTGAGTCACCTCTCCAGTCCATTAATGTTGCTTCTTTTCTCCAACTAAACAATTATGTATTTATAGTT
Organism: Nannospalax galili; assembly: GCF_000622305.1. NCBI lineage: Eukaryota > Metazoa > Chordata > Mammalia > Rodentia > Spalacidae > Nannospalax > Nannospalax galili. The sequence goes on along the minus strand of NW_008348089.1, from coordinate 2,375,897 downwards.
CATGAAAACAGGATTTTTGAGAACTTACCTCTTCACCTCAGTTCCTTTTAATAGTTAAGGTCATGTCTTTGCTTATAAAAATGCTAGTGAAGTGGAATAAATATATAAAAAGTAAAAACTCATATAATCTAATATAAAAATCACTGTATTTAATTTTCAGAAACTTTAAAATGAAGTTTGTAGTTTAGTATTGAGAGATGTTCCAAATGTCACAGCTCCTTGACAGTTCTTCAAAGTAAGCCTCAATAGTCATTCTATATTTTATTTATGGATAAAATTCAAAAATCCTCTTGGGATGCAGCTGTTTACTCTGACTTTATTAGACTACTGGCCACCTAAGAGTTTGAATTGCTTTAGTGACCTGCAGAATACCATGGCCCCTGCCATCGCTGCAACAAAATAACCAAAACAATACAGTGATAGCCAGGTCTAAGGTAGGATCACCAGACTCTCACCAGAGATTCCAGTCACCACTCCTGATTCTGCCTTCCTGATGCACATGGTGTTGATGGTGCTAGAGCACACAGAACTTGAACGTTTGAGTGAGGGCAGGACTCCAGTGATGCAGCTTTCATGAGTCATCAGTGATGCTGGAGTGGGACTTTTCAGTGATATCACTACTGCTACTTTTACATTATCTCTGTACCTATAAGTAAGCCCTTGCTCATGTTCCTAAAGAAACCTGAATAAACTTATTGGTTCACCAAGCTGGACTTGAAGGAATTATTTCTTTGGTTTGCACCCCAACGGGGGAGAATGGGCATGTATTTACATATTCTGGGAAAAGCAATGCAAGAAACCCTTTCAAAAATAAGATTTCCTCAGACTTCTGGGTAAAATGGCTGTTTAGAAGGCATCTTTTTGTGACCCAGTGAAAGAATAGTTAGAGTGAAAAACAATATGCTTTATAACCATAAAAGAAAGAGCTAAAGTAAAAAATAAGCTTAGGTGGGATTGTCTGTGCGAAGAAGCAGCCAGGAGCCACCTGGAGCCCAGCCACATCACATGCTCATGCTCTGCTGGGGTCAGCAGTTACTGCTAGGGAGATGCTCTTCCTCCTGGACATGGGTACAGAAGAACAGCACGCAGTGAAGGCACAACCAGGAGCTGACTACTGTATGGAGACAGAGGAAAGAACAGGCTGTGGAGAGGGAAGCAGAAGTGCAGCATGGGAGTCTAACCTCAGATTCTCCAAGAGCAGTAGGAGTCAAAACCACTAACACTCCCGCCACAGCTTAGGGGAGTTAGATGGGAATTTTCACAGTGTGCTGGTGAACTTGGACTAGTGTCATGAAGGCCACTTCTGGGATTAGCCTCCCCCAGCAAGGGCCTGTTTAATTATAAGTGGTTAGTTACCTCTGTAACATTCATGCCATTACTTCACCAGGGGCATATTCCATTACTCTGGTTTGCATCATTTAAATCTTTGTAAGACTATTGATGACTTTTCTCCCCTACCTGCCTGCATATCACTGGCTGATATTTTGAAAATTAGCCAATAGGAGCTGGGCCTGGTGGTGCATTCCTTTAATCCCAGCACTTGGGAGTCATAGGCAGGTGGATCTCCATGAGTTCAAGGCCAGCCTGGTCTACATAGTGAGTTCCAGGACAGTTGGGCCTACAGGAAGACCCTGTCTCAAAAGACCAAAAAAACAAAAACAAAAATAAAAAACAAAAAACAAAACAAAACAAAACCCCCAGCCAATGGGGAGGAAGATTTCAGGGCAATACCAGTTTGATGAAATAACTTTTCTTATTCATTGCTGATGGGAGTGTAAACTGGTACAGCAACTATGGAAATCAGAATTGAGGTTTCTCCAAAATCTAAATTAGAGCTTCCATGTGACCCAGGTATACCATTCTTAAGTATATACCTAAGGGAGTCTAAGTCCTGTTATAGAAATTACCAAACTTTCATGCTTGCTGCTTGATAGAATATGTGAATTGCAGAAGAGCCACAAGCCTCATTAGGGAAAGCCATAAATCTCTTACAGTATCTAACTGGTCCTAAATTAGCAGCCTGGCCTTGCTCAAGCCTGGTCTTGCTGAAGCCTTATCAACTGGTCACTCCCTGGACTGAGAGAGACTGTTTGTGGAACCCACCTGTCTCTTTTAGTGCTACAGATAACCTGCTTGTCTGAGAAAAGAGACCCTCAAGGACATCAGACCGTGGCATGGAGTTAACTCTTCCAGGTGTGTACAACAGAGTTCCTATATAAGACTAGACTGCTCCCCGTTCAGAGTGTAGATAATCATTCCTTGAGGAACAGCTTTTATCAGCTCTTTGCTGGGTTCCCTGCATCTATGGAGCACATTCCTTGCCTACTGCAGGTCTGACTCTTATTTCTAAAGTTTAAACTCCTTTTTTTCCCACTTCCTAAATCTAACCCTGCTGCTCTTTACAATAGCTGAGAAATGGAAACAACCTAAGTGTCCCTCAACTGAGGAACAGATAATGAAAATGTGATACATTTACTCAGCAGTAAAGAAAGATGAAATCATGTAATTTGCAGGTAAATGGATGGAACTAGAAACTGTTATACTAAGTGAAGTAACACAGACTCAGGAGAACAAGCGATATATGTTCTTTCATTTGTGTATCTTAGCTCCAAATCCTTGGATATGAATATATATCCTGATGTAACTGCAGGAGCCAGGAAAATGGAAAGGAACATGGGGTAAGGGAAAGAAGGAGCCTGGGAGTGGGGGATAATAGGAGACAGGTGTTATCAAGGAGAAAATAGGGAAAATGGGGTACTTAACTGGGAAGGGAGGAGGGAGGGCCAAACAGGGGGAGAGAGAGGAGAAATAAATAATGCTTAGGTGGTACGAAAAAAACAGGGAAATGTATTAGTTAAAAAACCTACTGGAAAATAAACATACAGTATATGTATGTGAGTGTATGTGTACAGATGGTTATATAACAAGAAACACAGCGCCAGACAGAAGAAACCTTCCTTCAAGTTGTCAATCAGGGTAGTCCAAAAGACTCCCAAAATTACACAAGCTATTGCATAGCTCTAGGTTTCCTCCCAGAACTTGAAGGTAAGACCCTATTGCTGAAGGAAGGACCTACTATGGACACAGGTCTTGGAGCAGTGGAGCTGGGACTGACCTGGAAGCCTCCTTCCTGAAGCCTAGCTCTCATAGTTCCAGAGGACACTATGTAAGCTGCTAGGGAGAAACCCAACCATTGATCCGACTCCAGCTGTAAAGCCTAATAACCAGCATAATGACTGGCACAGCAAACTATCTCTATGGGTTGGCTATTTTTAAATGATTCCATTGCAATTTATATCTATTTCTTTTGATAACAAGTTGGCTGACAGTACAATTGTCATCCTTTTTTTAAGGAACAAGGCCTATGCAAGTAGTATGGTTTTCTGTTGGGTTGTTTAATTTTTTTTCTTACTATGTTGGGCTTTGCCCTTCATTGTAGTATGTCAAGGTATAGATTGGCTATTATGAATCTTGTTCTTAAGATACTTCAATTAATCAGTTATTCATTCCTTTTTTCAATTGTAGAAAAGTTGTATGTATGTATGTATACAAATACCTGAATACATATTCAGTGCACCATGCATGAACACAAATGCACAAACATATGCAGATGTATACTTGATGTTACAGAGAATGAGCTGATGTTATAGAGAAGAAAATCGTTTGATGAGAATCTGAAAAATGTTTACTTTCTGTATCTCTTTGTGCGATATCCGATGGGGCTACTTTAGATTCATTATCTAGATCTAGGTTCTTTCTGAAGTTGAGTCAAATCTGCTGCTTGCTGAATTTAACTTTATGTGATCCTGGGAATTGAACCCAGGGACTTTTACATGATAGGCAAGCATTCTACCACTGAGATATATTCCAAGCCCTGAATTTAAAGACTATTTTTAATGAAAAGATTAATTTTTATTATTTTTAATTGTGTGTGTGTCTGTGTGTGTGTGCATGTCTGTGTCTTTGTGTCTGTGAGTGCAAGTGCCTGCAAAGGCCACAGACATTGGATCCCCTGGAGCTAGAGTTATAAGCAGTTATGAGGTACCCAATGTGGGTGCTGAGATCTAAACTTGGGTCCTCTACAAGAGCAGTATGTGCTCTTAGCCCCAAATTTAAAGTTTTAAAGATTA
>NW_008348089.1:2327998-2371696 GCF_000622305.1 Nannospalax galili | reverse complement strand
TGTCTTTTTGAGACAGGGTCTCCCTGTAGCCCCAGCTGTCCTGGAACTCACTATGTAGACCAGGCTGGCCTTGAACTCACAGAGATCCGCCTGCCTCTGCCTCCTGAGTGCTGGGATTAAAGGTGTGCGCCACCACGCCTGGCATGATTATATGTTTTCTGTATAAATATCAGGTACTAAAACCTGAACTTCTCCCTTCAATTTCAAGGTTTGAATCCCTGTAAGTTATAGCCTTTCTTGCTGCTAAGGACTTCCTTTTCTTTCTTTGAAGCTTGGTTATGCATTGATTTAAAAATAAAATATCTGACATTTCTATGTCCCCAGTCAGTTGGAAGGTATGTCTACATAAGCTTTTTCTGTAAATGTTGGTTAACACAATAAATATATATTATATAAAATTTTACATATATATTCATCCCCAGACTGTTTCCAAAAAATGAGTCCCTTAAACCAATAGAAATATATTATCTAACATTTGTGGAGGCTGTGCTGGGACATGCTCTCTCTGAAGGTTTTAGAGGACTCCATCTTTACTTCCCCTGAGGCCATCCAGAAATCCTGGAGCAGCACAAGCCATTCATCTTGATGTGTTTCTGTGTGTACTTCTTCCCTCTCATAAATACACCAGTCGTTGGATTAGGCCCAATATTGTCCCATATGAGCTCACCTTAATTTGATTATGTCTACAAAGATCCTATTTCCAAATCAGGTCACATTCAATACTGAGTGAAGTCTACTACTTCAACATGTGTGTGTGTGTGTGTGTGTGTGTGTGTGTGTGTGTGCATTTGTGCCATGTATGCGTGTGTATGTGTGGGTGTGTGTTTATGGGAAGGTTGTAGAGTATGCAGGCTTGCTTACCTGTGTGCATGTGTGTGGAGGCAAGAGGAAGGCATCAGGCATCTCTTCCTCTATCACATTCCACCTTGGTTTTTTTCTTTTTTCCCCTTTTAATTGAATTTTTGCAAAATTCATACAACATATTTTGATTGTATATAGGTCTCGTCCCCTATCTGCAAGTCTCCTTATTAATTCACACCCAGTTTATATACTCTAATATATGTATATATAATACACACACACACACACACACACACACACACACACACACACACACGAAGGCCTATAGTCTTATTTGTGTCCAGACAGAGTCTCTCATGGATCCTGAGGCTAGTCATCTTCAGCTAGGCAGGCTGAAGTGAGCTCCCAGGATCTGCCTGTCTCTGCCCCCTAATGCTGGAGTGCCAGGCACACACAGTCAAACCTAGCTTTTCTATGTGGGTGTTAGGGATTTCAAATGGGGTCTTCATGCTTGTATAGTGAATGTGCTTGCCCACTGGGCCATCTTTCCAGACCCTCTCAACATCTCATTCCATAACAGCAGATGTACATTTTTCTATTCTTTCAAAAACCAGAAGCTTGACTTTTTAACCTGTATCACATTAATTTATCTGTGTCATCCTTAAATGTAAAATCTGTCAGTAGTTGAACCTATAGCAACACCCAGGAAAAGCTACCTTTCAGAATGTAGAAATGACCCACCACAGAAGAAAAGACTAAATGGAATTAGACTTCAAAGAAATTAATGCAGCTAATAAACTGAGAAAACTGAGACCTCTGGAAGTCTAATGAAGTCAAACTAGAATTAATATATTAAATTATATTTGGGTAAACTGGTGTATTTGCCATTTTATATTTCTCTCATGTTTTCATTTAAAGAGTTGGTAGCAGGAATGGGCTTATTTCAGTTATTCAATTATTTTATAATTGATTTTTTTTGTTGTTGTTCTTTATTCCATTTCTATCTCCAGACCCAGGCTTTGAATAAAATGAGAGTTGTTTAGTAGGTACAGCCAGACAAACGAAATACTTCTTTTCACATAATGTGACAGCCCTGATTCCTAAGAATTGATTTCAGTAGCACAGAATGGGGAGAAAGGGATTTGATGCATGAAGTTATTATTTCACTGAAACCAATCTATTTCAGGCTCCAGCGTGCTAACACAAGAGGGACAAAGGCTGCAGAGCTTCAATAGGTTTCCCCCCAAGGGAACCACAGCAAAGCTGAAGGTTGTGGATAACAGCAGTAGGCAATTATTAATAATAATAAACTAAGAGAGTGCTGTAATAGTATGAACACTGGGAAGAGATATGCAAAGAAGAAAGCTTATTTTGACTGTAAGGAAAGAATTAAGGATGAAATACGTTGCTAGGAGAAAGAAAGCAGGCTTTTGCGAAGGCTTAGCGTCACTCTAAAGAAGCAATGTAGCTTTTATAACTCTGTAAGACAGTCATAAATGTTTGGACATTTCCACACATCTTTTATAGAGTGATGAGCTGTTTTTATCATTTCTGTAGCAACTCTGGGTTTCCTATCTTATCGTATATGTTTCTTTTTATTTTATGTTACCTTATGTTTGATTTGGCCATTTTAACTTCCTAATGGCCCACCTCATTGCACAAAAACATACTTTCTTAGCTTTGAAACTGAACAAAGTGACAAAAGTCAAAAATTGGTAGCAATCAAAGGTGAAACTCTACATTTGAAAAATTTAATGTGCAATTAACATTAGTTGGTTAATCTTTTGTGATAAGGTTTCAAAACCAGTTTTATCTCTTTGTGGCTGTTACAAGAACCATTTATCTGCTGATTGCAAGCTAATTAGAGGTGTTCAAGTAGAATATACGTGACTGGGGAATTTTAGAAATTATAATTAAAATCTCCCAATTGCCAGTCTAAAATTCTGCAAGTACCATTTCATTTCTCTAGAAGTCAGCCAGACACTGGGGGAGGGACTATTTAAATATTTCCTGTTAGTCTGCTTCACAATTTTATAAAGTAAATATTTGGGCTCTATTTTAATGAAAATATTTACATTTAGAGAGGTTAAGTAGTTTATCAAGGGTTTTCCAGCTTGTGCATGGGTGGAGAAGGATTTAAACTGTGCTACACAAAGCTGTGCACTTGGAAGGAAGGCATTTAAGTTTTACTTTACATATGAAAACGGTAAAAGTGATTGTGGAGTGAAAGTATCTCATTCTTTTCATTACACTTAACATTTGGATTTATCTTTCAGAACTTTTTCCAAGAGAAAAAAATTTAAATTTTTTAAGTTAAAATTTTGCAATTATTTATACAATATGATTTGATGGTATTTAGATCCCCTCTGCTATCCATGCCTCCCCTATTGCCCCACACCCAATTTAATATACTCTTTTATATATAATAAGGCCTATGGAGTTTAACTAGTGTCCCCAAATGTCCTTCAGTGTGGGTCCATTCACTAGAGCCTGGTTAACCTACCCATCCTTTAAAGAGGCTGTTTCTTTAACTCCCAGCAACCATCAATTGACACAACTTCCTTAGGCTGAGTTGGAGTTTCTTACCCACTTCCTTGTATCTATGCTGGGATTCTTTTCTGGTTTGAGCTTGAATGGGACTTGTGCATACTGTCATCATTGCTGCATATATATATATATATATATAGAATATATATATAGAATATATATGCATATATATATGCATATATATGCATATATATGAATAACTGACCAGCTGTCTGGAAGACTGTTTCCTTGTGGTACTCTACCACCTCTGGCTCTTATAATCTTTTCATTCCCTCTTCCGCAATGATCCCTGAGCCTTGGGAGGCAGAGGTTTAATATATGTGTCCTATTTAGGGATAATCAGTCTGCAGCCTCTTGTTCTCTGTACATTGGTCAGTTGTGGATTTCTGTGTTAATCACCGTCTGCTTCATAGGAAACCTCTCTGGTAAGAGTTGAAAGATGGATTAATCTATGGTTATTCCAATAAGTCATTAGAAGTCAGTTTAATAATGACAACTATTTAGTAGAAAATGAGTATTATGTTCTCCCCTATGTCCTGTGACCTGTCTAGCCTTAAGTTCCTAGGCCTGACATCAATGAGAGGTATAGACTCCATCCTATGAAATGGACCTTGAATCCAATTAAAGATTTAATGGATTTAGTTGGTTACTCCCATAATATTCATGTCACTATTGCAAGAGTGGGCATATCTTGCCAAGCCAGTTGTTACTGTAGTTCACAGGATTCACAGCTGGGTAAGGTTGATGATTCTTTCTTCCTTCTGGTAGCATGCATAGCACTTTCCAGCACTATGGATTCTGGTCAGTAGAGATGAGGTTCTGAAGTCAGCACCAGCTTGACTTCTCCTTTTTTGTTTATAGCTCATGTATATAGTATCTTCAGCAATAGGGTCTTATCATCCAGCTCTGGTGGGTAACCAAAAACAGGAGCAATGGCCAGTATTGTTTGAGGGTCTTTGGGATCCCTTGTCAACAGCTTCTAGAGAGGGAGTTCATTCCTGGAATTGAAGGATTTTTTTTTTTCATTAGCCTATGATGTCTAGAAGGGGCAATGACCCCTGTTATAGGGTAACTCCTTTCAGTCTCTTTTTATAATATATTTCTATAGTGGTACATTTCCACAAGACTTTTTGTAAAGATCTTTTTTTTTTTATGTGTATGAATATATTGCCTGCATGTATGTGAGTGCACCTGTGTCATGCAATGCTGCGGAGGTCAGAAGAGTGCTTTGGATTCCCCTGGAACTGGAGTTAAGGATGGTTCATAGCTGCCATGTGAGTGCTGGGACTCGAACCTGGGTCCTCTGTGAGAGCAGTCAGTACTCTTAACTGCCAAGCCATCTCTCCAGTCCCAGGATCTTTAGTGTTATTTATCTCTCCCCACACTCTTTCCTCTGCCCTGCCCTCATATTCCCTATCCCATTTAACCCTTCCTAATGTTACCCTTTCCTCCTTCATATCATTGCATTCTACCATCCTCCCAAAAAGCCTCTCCCACCTATCCATCCATGGCCATTTATTAGTTTCTTGAAATCTCTTAATTTTCTAATTGAAACATACGTATTTAAGATTTCAATGCTATCCTCCAGCTATGAGAGAGAATATGTGATGTTTGTCTTTTTGAGTCTGGGTTATTTCATTCAGAATGATTGTTTTCAGTTCTGTTTACCTGCGAATTTCATTATTTTATTTTTTAAGAGCTGAATGATATTCCACTGTGTACATGTACCACACCTTCATTATTCATTCATCTGTTGATGAATATCTAGATTATTTCCAATCTTTGGCTATTCTGAAAGGAACATGGATAAACAAGTATTTCTGTATTAGAGAGTCTTTTGGGTATATGCCCAAGAGTGGTATGACTGAGTCATATGGTACATCAATTTTGAGCCTTTTTTTTTTGGACAGCGTCTCTTTATAGTCCTAGCTGGCCTGGAACTTGCTATGGAGACTAGGTTGGCCTCAATCTCACAGAGATCCACCCACCTCTAAATTTTGAGCTTTTTGAGGAATCTCCATACTGATTTCCATATTGGTGCACCACTTTGGGCTGCCACCAACAGTGGCTAAGTGTTCCCCTCTCTCCACACTGTCATCACCATTTACTGTTGTTTGTTTTTTGAATTTTTGCCATTCTGAATGGTATAAAAGGAAATCTCAAAGTGGTTTTAATCTGCATTTCCCTGATGACTAAAGATATTGAACATTTTAAAAGTATTTCCTAGTCATTCGTATTTTGTCTTTAGAGAACTCCCTGTTCAGGTCCTTGCCTCAACTTTTTAATTGGGTTGTTTGTTTTTTGTTTAGTTTTTTGAACTCTTTGTGTATTCTAGATGCTAATCCTCTGTCAGAGGTACAGCTTTTTATGTTTTGTTTTTTTTCACTCATTCTGTAGATTGCCTCTTTACTTGAATGATGGTATCCTTTGATGTATAGTGACTTTTTAGTCTCATATGGTCCCATTTGTCAATTGTTAGGGCTAATGCTTGTGCTATAGGAGTCCTGTTCAGAAAGTCCTTTCCTGTCCCTGTAAGTTCCAATACATTCTCCACTTTCTCCTCTATCTGATTCAGGGTATCAGGTCTTATGTTGAGGTCCTTGATCCACTGGGAGTTGAGTTTTGTTCATGCTGAAAGACAGTGATCTAATTTCATTCTTCTACATGCTCTTATCCAGTTTGACCAGCACCATTTGTTGACCATGCTGCCTTTTCTCCAGTGTCTATCTTTGACTTATTTGTCAAAAATCTGGTGTATTGGATTTAATTCTGTATCCTCAGTTCTATTTCACTGATCAGTGTTTCTGTTTTTATGCCAGTATCATGCTGTTGTTTTTACTATAACTTTGTAGTATAAATTTGAGATCAAAGATGGTAATGCCTCCAGGAGTTCTTTTATTGTTTAGGATTATTTTAGCAACCTTGAGTTTTTTTGTGTGTTTCCATATGAACTTTGAGATTTTTGTTTTTCAATTTCTGTGAAGAATTGTGTTGGAATTTTAATGGGTACTGCATTGAATTTGTAGACTTTTTTTTTTTAATCTTTTTGAGATAGGGTCTCCCTGTAGCCCCAGGTGGCCTGGAACTTGCGATGTAGACCAGGTCGACCTTGAACTCATAGAGAGCCACCTGCCTCTGCCTCCTGAGTGCTGAGATTAAAGGCTTACACCACCATGCCTGGCTTGTAGATTGATTTTTGTAGGATGGTCATTTCCACATTATTAATCCTATCAATTCACTAGCATAAGAGATCTTTCCATCCTTTGATATGGCATCTTCTTCAATGTCTTTCTTCAGTGTCTTAAAGTTTTTATTTTGCAGGTCTTGTAGCAGGCCCCTGACTAGAGGGCATCCATCTTGTCACCTTACATGACCTGGCCTAGTTATTTTCCAGTTTTCCAAAACTACCCTCCTACCCTGTGGGAAGGGGGGGGGTCTAGAGTTCCTGGAATTGACTAGAGTTCCTGGAATGGATGAGAGTTCCTGGAATTGACCAGAGTTCCTGGAATTGACCAGTCTGGCCAAGATGCTTGCTCTGGCGTTGGAAAACAATTTAATTGGTCTGTTTAAAATGAAAAACAACTGTGAACTTTAACTGACTTATGCAAATATATACTTGAGTTTGAAGCATAATGATTGGTTCCTTGTATTCCTGCTTTTGCTAACCAGTGTATAAAAAGTCCTTGCAAACTCCCTTCGCTGCTGCTCTCTGTATGCACTCCCTGCCACAGCTCAGCTTTAAACTGTATCTCCCTTCTCTCAATTTTGACCTCGTGGCGGCGTGGCTTGATTTCCAACCTACAGCAGTCTTTCACTTCCATTGTTTGATTTATTCCAAGATATTTTGTCAATTTTTGAGGCTATGGTGAATGAGATCATTTCTCAGATTTCTTTCTCAGTATGTTTGTTATTGGTGTATAGGAAGGCTACTAATTTGGGGGTTTTAATTTTATATCCCACTAATTTACTGAATGTATTTATCAGCTCTAGGAGTCTTCTAGTGGAGTCTTTAGGATCCATTATATATAGAATCCTATCATATGCAAAAAAATGATATTTTGACTTCTTCCTTCCTAGTCCCTTTATCGCCTTCATTTATTTATCTTATGGCTCTAGCTAAGACTTTAAGTACTATATTGAACAGGAATGGAGAGAGTGGTTGTCCTTGTTCCTGTTTTTACTTGGAATGCTTTAAGTTTTAAATTTTATTTCCTTTTATTTTATTTGTGTCAGTGTTTTGCCTGCATGTATATAAGTGCATCTGTGTGTGCAATGTCTGTAGAGGCCAAAAGAGGGCATCAGGTTTCCTGGAACTTGTGTTTGGGATGGTGGTTAGCACAATATGGGTGCTGAGAACAAAACCTGGGTCCTCTGCAAGAGCATCCAGTGCTCTTAAACACAGCCATCTCTCAGTAGCCCCCAAAGAAAATTTTTTAACAAATTAAATTTTCTGGATTTCACTTGGGCAAAGAAAGATTTGGGAATGGGGTCACATCTGAACCAGGCAGTCTGCCTGTTGTCAGCTGTATGAACAGCTTCTTTCACCTGGTGAAAATGCATTTTCTTAGATTGCTCAAAAGCCTCATAGTGCTAAGTCATGCAGAGCTTGTAAAGGCAGGAATCTATAGGGTTTTGTCATGAGAGGCAGAATCCAAACTGTCTCATAATGAGTAAATCGACTCATGTTTCCTACAGAATGAATCTGATTACCACTTGATGGCAATATTGCTGTCCCATTCATATGCCACTATATTTGCAGTAGCTTATCTCACTGTTATGCCTGAAATGAATCATCTGAGGTTATTTTCTCATCAGATTTATGGATTTGACAAACCAAGTATTTGTTGTAAACTACTGAAGCAATTTTAGAAATCACATCACATTTTTTAAAAGTTCGTGTCACCTGTTATACTATACGATTATTCACAAAGTGAAGATCTTTTAATATAAAATCTTTACAGACCCTGGAAGGACCAGACAGCCATCTTGGTGCTCCATGAGTCCACGCTAACTACTGCAATTACTCCCTTTTAAAGCCCAGTTTTGTTTCTGGGGTCTCTAGGTGCGTAGCACTGCTTATTAGATAGACTGTTAATGGATAATTGACTTGGATCTGCCTTATGGTGTTCATAGAAATTGCATATCTTAACTTTTCCACTAAGTGATAACATGAAAACCTGAAAAAGAATTTCCTTGTGTTCAATTAATGTTTGTTCTTTTTGATGTTGGGTTAGCAGTTTTATGACAACGATCAGGTTCTGTTTGAGAATTGCCCAGCCCAATGATAGTTGTTGGAGTTGTCAGAATCTTTTCTGTGAATCTCCCCAAGTTTCAAGACAAGTATCAAAATTTAAAAATGAACTCTGTGGGTAGCAAAATATGAAATAGCAGTTAAGAGAGCATACTCTTAACTCTTCCAGAGGTCATTGGTTCGGTTCTGACACCCACTTTGGGGAGCACACAACCATCTGTAAACTGAGTTCCAGGGGATATGTTTGTCCCCTTTGGGCCCCCACAGGCACCTGAAGGCAAGTGGCATACATACAGGTAAGTGTGGGTACATGCATACACATAATTTTTTTTTAAATGTAGAATGAGTATAAAGGTAAAATGAAAGTTCTTTGTAATAGTGGTGCAGTCGAATTGGTTTCTGTGTGGCACATTATAATAATATTTTATCATATCAGGATTGTGAGTGCTAGTGTTCAAACAGAAATATTAGATTGCTATGAATTTCATAAACACATGTTAGTAATATATCCATAAAAATGTAATTCAACAGTTAAATTCCACTTCTTATGAAATTTAATATATGACAGAGTCCAATGAGTTTAATATCTTCTTTATATTTTTCCAGGACCCATATGGAAAATCCCAAAATTAATAAGTCAAGAAAAAGGATCAATTTATAATTTAATTTGGGGAAGTTTATTAAAAATGTCAAGGGTTTAAAACTCCTAATCAAAATAGGATCACAGAATACCATAAACAATAGTCTTCAGTTAGCTGTGTGATAACTGAAAATTCAGTTTAAGGGAAAAATGGAGAAAAATCACACAGCTGATGAAAGATCTTATCTCCTTTCATAGAAAGGATTTAGTTTTCCAAAGTGATCAAAAACCTAGTAAAAACACTATGAGGCATAGGAAATCATTTTGGTGAAACAGAGTTTTTGTTTCTCGAGGCAGCTATTTAAAAGGTAAGGAAAAACCTTTCACAATTCCCTACTGAAAGCAAACTTGTATCTCCTGTCATAAAAGAGGGTGAACATTAGTTTTTATCAGTATACTTTGTATGTTTATGTTCATGGTTTAGAAAAATTTATGCATTATTCTTTTATAATCTTAGCCAGCTTGACTATACATAAAATACCTCTCAAAAATGCATCTTCTATAACCTATACTATCTTATTCATTCAGTTTGCTGTCCTATATATCTTTTTCTAAATTTGAAATAGTTTTTCTACTTTAGAACAAAATCAATCTCCTTTTTTTAAGCAAAATAAAATGGGAAAATAAGTTTTCTTTGTAGCTTTTTAAAAAAAACTACAAATACATCTTACTTTCTTTGCCCACTTACATATAAGGTTATTCTTTGCTATTTCATTTGAATGAAATGAATTAGAATTCTTAAATCTTATTGAACTTTCATGATACAAAGAAGTGGTGAAAGAAATTATTACCAAAAGATTTTGCTGCTGGTGTGATTGCTTGATGTTCAAATCCACTGCTTCAAAGTGCTGTTGGAAATGTCTCAAATTTTAGTATGTAGCTAAGCATTCTGAAGAATTTTGATAAATCAGAAAAAATTCAGTACACCTGGGCTGAGGTAGGGACAGATTAGACATTTTAACAGACAGCAAGTAACGCCAAGGCTATTGAGCTCAGGCTGCCCTTGAATACCAGGAAGCAGCACTACTTTCTGAGCTACGGCTGCACCTAGGATGCACTGAAGAGCTTCACAAACGCTGGCATGTGCATGCTACTCCTGGATTTTTTTAAAATTATTTTTTATTGCGCTTTTAAAATTTCTTTAAAAAAATTATATATATATATTTATTTTACATCTCTTTCACAAGTGGCTGCAAGTTTCTAGATTCACAGTTGAATTAATACAGTTATAGAATATTGAACTCAGTATAAGCCCTGTAAGATGTAAAACTGAATGAGTTTTTAACCTTTAAAAAAGATCTCCACTTCATTTTAAAATACATTGTTTCTTACAGAAAGACACATTGTTTTTGCTAATAACACTGTGATGTCAGCGCATGCGTCTCTAGTCTGTATGTATCTGATTATTACTAGTCATAATCGGTTGCACTCGGATCCTTGGCACCTGTATATGTCTATAAACTCATCGGGTAGATTTCAGTGGTATTGTTTATCACCTCTACTAATTAACATGATTTAAGTTTTTATGCTTCCTCCTCAAATATAATTCATTTTTTAAAATTTGCTGATTTTTTTTGTGTGTGTATATCATACAGAACATCCCAAATCATCTTATTCATCTATACACCCACTTCCCAGATAGTACCCTCTCATAGCTTCCCCCACTCCCATTCAGACCCCCTCCCCCATCCATGCCTCCCCCCCACACATAACTTTATGCTTTGTGCCGTACATGCTGAGTCCTATTCATTCTACTCCTGGATTTTTTCATGTAATTAATCTGGGAGTGCCCCAGGATGAGTTTTTAGGTTTTCTAATACACAGACAAGAACCACTGAACTGAAACCCATGAGTTTTTACAATAGGTGTAAGATGGATGCCAGGTTGGACATTTGGCCCCCACTGTTATCATAAGAAAAGGTAGAGATTCCAGCACTTTAGAAATAATAATAATGACTCTTACTATATACCCCAAATTCTACTTACATTTTTTCATATAATTCTTACAAAATGTTATAGAGGAGACTAGAGAGATGTCTCAGCAGTTAAGAGCACTGACTGCTCTTGTAGGGGCCCCAAGTTCAAATCCCAGCACCACATAGTGGCTAACAACCATCCACAGCTCCAGTTCCAGGGGATCCAATGCCCTCTTCTGACCTCTGTGGGCATTGCACAATGCCTTCTTCTGACACTTGTATACATGTAGGCAAAACACTCATACACATAAAATAAAAATAATAAATAAAATACTTAAAAATTTATAGAGTAGGGACCATTGCTATCCCTATGTACAAATGAATAATTGTCCACGGAGAAACTAAGTAGCATGCCCCAAACCATGTGTTGATTAAATTAATAATAGGTATATGACACCAGAAAATCTAAATCAGATCCTATATGCTTAATCACTATACTGCTCAGTATTTTTCAGGGAAGAAAATGTATAATTATTTTCTTCAAGAAATGTCATAGAAATAAGAACATAAGCTCTGGTTAGGGATTCAAATACTGTACAGGAACTCTAAACAAATGCCAATCAGGCCATCTTGGGAAACAATGAAAGATCTGGTACACTGAACGTGCTGGATGAGTGTATAGCCTTCCTCTGGACCTTTCTACCTCATCTGTTTACAGAGCCATTCATTTCTGATTCTTGGGGGAAAGAAAGAGTTGTTCCTAATACATAATTGAGTGAGAAGAGGCTTCAGGGGCTTTCTTGGAGGCTGCCTTACTCCTTTTAGTGTCAGGCACTGCTCCCTAAATAGCTTCTCTCGTTCTAGAACTTCTCGATGTACTGTTGCTGCTGTGGATGTCAGGTAGGTGTGGATGGGAACAGTGCAGGGTAGGCACACAGTCTTTCACTCAACAAGCACAATGCTTACTATGTTTCCCTTTGTTTCCAGAGCACCACTGTCTAACACCAGGCAGTCACAGAAAACAATCACCAGGTAACTACTGAAGGATAACTAGAAGACATTACAGTGGGGGAAAAGAAGCTAACATTTGGTATTAAACATGATGACTTCTTGGAAGCTAGGGAAAAGGACAGGGTAAGCGCTTCATGATGTCTTTTCATAGTTTCCGTTTTTTGGTTTTAGCACCTGTCTTTGCCTTGCTTCAGAAATATAATTTCCTCTTTATTTTCTCAGAGTAAACCCTCACTTAGTTACTTGCTGGTAAACCTTTTACAGTGCACATCCTCTCCTCTTTATTTCCAACTAGGATGTTAGAAGTCAATCTAGAGCAGTACATACCCCAAAGCATTTCTCCTTGTTTTAAAACTGTGGCTTTTTTTTATTGCTATATATCTCCCTAAAATTAAAAACATTGCTTCTGCAGCAGTCTTTTAATAGAAAAAGTGACTAATGAATAAGAGATGCAATTTATATCACCTATAGAAAGGGAAACTTTGTATATATTATTAGAATTCACATAAGATTATTATCAAACATTTGTTATAATTAAATATGTTACTAGCAAAAAAAAATGGGTGTTAGGGATGAGAGGTGACTCAGTGGTCAGTTCTCAGCACCCACATGGAGACTAACAGTTGTCCTTAACTCAAGTTCCAGGGGAGCCAATGCCCTCTTCTGGTCTCTACAGGCATTGCTTGAATGGATACACTTACATACATGTTGGTAAAACATTCATACACATAAAATAAAAATAAATAAATGCAAAATAAAAAAGCTGTGGCTTTTACCTGTTTTAACAGCTTCATGGTTTTAGGCCTTTGGTCTATTCTGAATTGGTTTTTCTGCAGGGGGAGCAATATAGATGTCGTTTCATTCTTCTACATGTGGAAAACCAGTTTTCCTAGCACTATTTGTTAAGGAGACTGTCTTCTTTCTAATGTATGTTTTTGATAGCTTTGTCAAAAATTAGGTGGCCATAACTGTGTATTTCTGGGTCCTCTTCTTCATGGTCTATGGCTTTGTGCCAGTACCATGTTGCTTTTGTTGCTGTGGCTCTGGAATATAATTTGGGATCCTATGTTGTGATACGCCAGGATTGTTCTTTCTACTCAAGTAGCTTTAGCTATCTGTGGTCTTTTGTGCTTTCATATGGATCTTAACGTATTTTTCCTAATTTTTGAGGAATGTCACTGGGATTTTGATGGGTACCATTGAATCTGTAGATTGATTTTTTGTAGTACAGCATTTTCACAATTTAATTCTGCTAATTTATGAGCATGGGAGGCCATTCTACTTTCTAGTGTCTTCTTCAGTTTCCTTCTTTGGTTTCTTAAAATTTTATTTTCAGGGCTCTTTCAATCTCCTTTATTATTATTTTTTGCATGTGGTGCTTTATTCCTAGATATTTTAATGATTTTCTAAAAAGTTATTGTGAGATTTTTTTCTTCTGCTTTTTTTCACAGTTTATTGTTGGTGATTTTTGTATGTTTATTTTGTATCCTGTTACTTTGCTGAAAGCTTTGTCAGGCCTAAGAGTTTTCTGATGAAGTCTTTGGATCATTTTAATAAAGGATTGTGTAATCTGCAGATAGGGATAAGTTAATTTATTCCTTTCATAGTTGCATCTGTTTGATTTCTTTCTCTTGTCTTGTTGCTCTAGTTAAGACTTAAAACATTATGTTAACTAACAGTGGAGAGGGAGTACCCTGTTTAAGTCCAGATTTTAGAGGAAATGATCTCAGTTTTTCCAAATTTAGTATAATGCTGTCTTTAGGTTCATGATCTAGCAGGAGACAAGGATTTTATGAAGGGGACTCCAATAGCACAGGAAGTAACCACAAATCTACAAATAGGATTACATGAAATTAAGACGTTTCTGTGAAACAGAGGAAACAATTAACAGAGTGAAGGAACATCCCTTAGATAAAAAAGTGCTCTTCCAACTTCATGTCAGGCAAGGTATTAATTAATATGTAGGATATATAAGAAGTGCAAAAATATGAACATCTCCAACCCAAGTCACCTAAACAATAAATGGGCTAATGAACTGAATAGACAGTTCTTGAAAATTAAAAAAAAATGACCAAAAAATACTTGAAAAAGTGTTTAACATCATCAGCTGTCAGAGAACTACATGGTAAAAATCCATTGAGATTCCATCTCACCCAAGTAAGAATAGCTACTATCAAGAAAGCAAATGCTGGAGAGGGTGTGGGTGTAAGAAATGGGTCTGGGTTCTTGAAAAAAT
Organism: Nannospalax galili; assembly: GCF_000622305.1. NCBI lineage: Eukaryota > Metazoa > Chordata > Mammalia > Rodentia > Spalacidae > Nannospalax > Nannospalax galili. The sequence continues at coordinate 2,357,294 of NW_008348089.1, read as the reverse complement.
GAACACACAGTACAAAGTATTTTAGCAAAGCAAAAAAAGTTTTACTTCTGTAGAAGAGTGTATAACCATGCCAAATCATGCATCCCCAGGGCAGTCCTGCTGGGTTTTTATTGCTAATGCAAAAAGTTCAGTGCCTCACTCTGAGTAGTAATCAGCTGTTTTAAAGCAACACAGTTGATAAGTAGAATGCAATTTTGAGCGCCAAGCACAACCTTGAGCACAAATCTTGATTTTAAGAAGTGCTGACCCAGGAGGAATTTGAATTTCTGTCAAGTGGTTTCTTTATAATTTTTTTTTAGAGGAAGTTTTAGATTTAACCCTCTGAGAGAAAAAACTAGTATATTTCTTTTACCTCTCCCTTATTTACTGCTGGTGGGAATTTAAACTCATTCAATCCCTATGGAAATCAGTATACAGGTTCTACAAAAAAAAAAACTAATAGAATTATATGAATCAGTTTCTGCATTCCTGAGTACATACCAGAAAGACTCTAAATCACCGTGATTTGCAGAGATGCCTGCACATCTATAGTTATAAATGCACTATTTACAATATCTCGGAAATGGAACCAGCCTGATGTCCTTCAACAGAAGAATGGATAAAGGAAACGTGGTACATGTTTACAGAGGAATTTTACAGCCATAAGGAAAAATGAAATCATGGCATTTACAGAAAAATGAATGTAACTGGAAATCATTATGTTAAGTGAAATAAGCCAGATGTAGAAATAGGTGTGTGTGTGTATGTGTGTGTGTGTGTGTGTGTGTGTGTGTGTGTGTGTGTGTGTGTTCATATACGGGTGTATTTGCAAGTCACAAGGGAGTAAAAGATGTTAAAGGAGGTGGGAAATAGAGAAGGTGCTGGAAGACAATACAAAAGTAAAAGAGGTCTAATGGGACAGGAACAAGCTGGAGGGAGAGGGACATGGAGGGACAGCAATGAGGAAGGCGAATGAATGAGAAGTGTGAAGATGCCATGAGGGAATCCACTACTTTGTATACGAATCAAAAAACTAATTTGAAAATTAATTAATAAAGGAAATGCAACCTGTGGGCTGGTGTGGTCCTCTAGGGTCAGGTGCCGCTTCTGGTGCCATCTGCTGGTGCATTTAATTTTATGTGCCATCTTCTCTGATCCCCAGATCAGCTCCTGGTGTCCCTTGGTAACTTCCTTACTTGAGGGCCGTTTTTCCTTTCCCCTTCCCTCTCATGCATAAGGATAAACCATGCGAACAGCTATAAGACAGGAGGCGCCCCCACCCTATGTTCTTTGTACTAACCATCCAAGGGTAGCAACACATGTAAATTGTTTCTTTCACTTAAAAAGAGCCTTGTTCACTAGGAGTGATTTCAGTTCCCCTTTTCTTGGGCCCCTTCCTAGCTTCTTGTGCTGGATAGCTTTAGTGTCAATTTGACACACCTGGGTTGAGGGAGCCTCAATCCGGGAATTGCCTCTATTGGGCTGGCCTGTGGCCATGTCTGAAGGGCATCTTCTTGATGAGTGATGTGGGAGGGCCCAGCCCACTGTGAGTGGTGCCATCCCTGGGCAGGTGGGCCTGTGTTGCATAAGAAAGCAGGCTGAGCAGGGGCCAAAGGAGCAAGCCTGTAAGCAGCGGTCCTCCATGGCCTGTGCTCCAGCTCCTGCCTCCAGGTTCCTGCCCTGAGTTCCTACCTTGGGCTCCCTGATGAACTGCATACAACCTGGGAGATGTAAGACAAATAAACCCTTTCCTCCCCAAGTTGGTACTGGTCAGAGTGTTTTGTCACAGCAATGAAGAACAACAGGACACTTCTCTTCAGAGCAGCTAAAGGCCCACCACAGCATTTCCCCAAAGGCCTCCCACTGTGGGGCGATGCTGTCTTTCCTGAGGAGACTCAGCTTTGTTACCTGACAATATTGCATATCTTGCTGTCCCAGTGGCTTTGCTGATACATGAAGCTGTGTTCGACTATGTGGCCATCTGTCTGGTCTGCCTTCATGGTTGTCACCGCTGCCACCTGATCCCAGACCCCAGGGCTGGTGAGGAGACTGTGTCAGCAGAGCCACATTCAGACACAGGAGACCAGGTTCAGTGATGCAGATCTATCTTACTGAGGAATTTACAAGCTTATATAGGGTCCCTGGACCAACCAGACAAGGATGCAACGACTATGCCATATATGGGCAGCCCAGGTTCTGGTAAATCATGTGACCATGTCTGTTATGTCCACGTGCTGCAAGCTGTAGATAAACCGCAACCTGGAATTTCAAGGAGTGGTGACTAGGGTATGGTGAGCCTTAAGCATCAGCTCCACGACTTGCCAAATGGAGCAATAATCACAAGGCATTCCTCATGGTGCCAGAGGTTGGGCCATTGCCTCAGGGCTGCTGTATGGCTGTCATTAGGACTTTCACTCTAGGCTCAAGCCTGTCTCCCACATCTCCCCCTTTCTTTTTCCAAAGAAGCAGTAAGTGCTAGAAGTATAGCCAAGTGAGAGTATTGGGAATGTAGGAACTTATCGTTCCAATAGGTGATGTTGGTAGGTAGCCAAATAAGAGCATGTAGACATACCAGGCAGGCATATGTCTCTCTATGGTCCCAGTAATTGGAGATATGGCATTTTGTACAGTACAGCTGGAATCTGAACTATTGGATAAAAACCAAATGTAGGGAGTCCAGTACTGGCAGTATTGGACCAGAAGGTAGGTAAATAGTACACATCCCAGGCCATAGACAAAACCATAGGGGGAAAAGGAGTGGCAGCCAATATGGTTGTCGCATGAACCTGAGAATTTGCTGTAATAATAGCGCACATAATAAGAAACATAGACAAGGGATTCCCTCTAGTTTGAGGATTTTAGTTAGCAATAGTCTCTGCCTGTGAAGTGAGATGTTTAAGGTCTCTCCAGGTTATCAGATGTGCTGTTGGGGCCGGTTGCTTTCATGGTCTGCAGCAGTGGACTGGTCTCTAGGTGGCCTGTAGTTTTGTCCCCTGGGTTGTTTCTTCTAGGGTTAGGGCCTCCATTTCTGGAGTCAGTGGCTGTGGAGGGGGGTTTTCCATTGTAGGCAATTCTAATATTTTGGGCTGGGACCCAGATGGGGCCTGGAACATTGTCTGGAAAAACACAAGCATAGCCTCACCCTTGGGTTAGTAGTAAATGTGGACCTTTCCATTCTCCTGTGAGCAGGTCTTTCCAACGAACCATAGGGGCAGGAGTGGGGTTGGTGAATGCTCCCCAGTGCTTTATAGCAGGCGGGAGACCATTGGCGTCAAATTTTAGAAAGTTTAAGACAAATAAGGCTTGTTGTATAACACAATTAGGATCCTTATAGCGAGGACCTCCGTTTTTGTCTCCCCCTATTTTTTGTATTTGTTTAATAAATGTTTGATGGGAGTGCTCAATAATAGCCTGACCCTGAGGATTGTAAGGAATACCAGTTATGTGTTTAATATTCCAGTCAGTACAGAAATGGAAGAAGACTATAGAAACATAACAAGGGCCATTGTCTGTTTTTATTTGCCAGGGTACCCCTATGAGGACCATAGCATGTTTAACAGTTTTTATATCATGGGCAGCAGTCTTGCCAGAACAGGCCAAGGAAAAATGGATATTAGAATAAGTATCAATAATGTGATTGACATATTTAAGCTTGCCAAAGGATGGAAAATGTGTTATATCCATTTGTCAGGTTTTATTAGGGCTAAGGCCTCTAGGGATGGTTCCTGTAGGTTGTAATGGTCCTAAAGGTATAAGGGGGGCACAAGAGGAGCAAGCACAAACCAAATGTTTGCAGCTCTGTATCGGTAGAGTAGGCAAGAGTCTATGTGTAGCCTGGGGGCAAAGATGGAATCAAGCATGTAGATCCCTAGCTTGTTGTAAGATAGCAGGATGCAAGGTAGAAGTCATTACTAGTTTATCAATGGTAGCATTGCCTTCTGCTAAAAGTCTTGGAAGATTAGTATGGGAGCGTAGGTTGAACGTACCAGGGGGTAGGACATTGTTTGAGTAGCAGTTGCAAGGAGGAGAGTAGTAAATCAAGGGGGCTACTGCATGGTCTAAAGGCTGCAAAAGCTGAGCTTTGTATGGTCTGGACCACATAAGCACTGTCTGAAAATATATTGCACGGGGTTGTGGTAAAGTCTTGAAAGACTTGTAACATAGTGGACAACTCTCCAAATTGTACTGATCCCTGAAATGAAAGGATCTTTTGCGAAGAGAGCTGTCCCTCATGGAAGACCACGTAACCAAATTTATGTTTGCTGGAATCTGTGAAGATAAGAGGAGGCTCAGGAAGGGGGTTGAGTTTAGGAAGTGCCTGGGGAAATAAAGACAAAGGAAGCTGTCTTATTCCTTGGGGGAGTGTATGTATGGGGTAATGATTATCATATTTTTCCTGATAAGTTAGTAGGAGAGTTTGAAAACCAGGATTATCAAGAAACAATGTTTGGAGCATGGGAAGTGGAAGGGGGGGGACCAGCGGCTCTGGGTCGCGGCCATATAAAAGGTGGGAGGTTTGAATGAGCTTAAGGGCTACAATTGCCCAGGCCTCAATTACAAGAGTAAATTTATGTAATTGACTCCAAGAAGAATGGACCCATATCAATGGTCCCTGGGCCTGCCAAAGTGCTCCCATAGGGGTGCTCTTTGTTGGAATGACTAAAGCCTGGATAGACTGTCCAGGTTGTACCCTATTAACAGATGCTTGAGACAAGTGTGTATTTATTATTGTTATAACATGTTGAGCCCCAGGTGAGACTTTGTGGGGAATGGAGGCTGTATCAGTGCTCCGCAAGAGGTCAAAGAGCAATGTAAGCTCTTCTGAGCACATGGGTAGAAAGCCCCGTATCCAATTTATGTTGCCACAGAGGGTCTGTGCTTCAGAGAGGGTGATCTTATTGGGTAAGGTAAGAGCAGGAGCTATAAGGCAGATGACATCCTGGATAGAATGTCCCAGAGAGGTATATGGGACATGCAACTGAATTTTATCTGCAGCAATAGTGAGGCTCAGTGCTCAGAGATTTAAGTTTTTGAAAAGCTCCTTGTAGGATCTTAGGGTCCTTATGAAAAATAAGAATGTCATCCATATAGTGTAAGATATACACCTCAGTAAACAAAGGCCTGCATGCATGGCACACATAATATTGGCAAATGGAAGCACTGTTTTTCATGCCTTGTGGAAAGAGCTTTCATTAATAACATTGGACTGGGAGATTATAGTTAGTGGCAGGCACAGAAAAGGCAAAATAGGTCTTGTCATCATCATGGAGAGGAATAGAAAAGAAGCAATCTTTTGTATCTATTATAATGATTGCACATTTTTTAGGAATAGTGGTTGGGTGCGGCAATCCTGGTTGTAATACCCCCAGGGGTTCCATCTGATCACTGACAGCCCTTAAATCATGTAGAAGTCTCCAATTTCCTGATTTCTTTTTTAATGACAAAAATAGGGGAATTGTGGGGGCTAAGAGAGGGTTCTATATGACCCAAGGACAATTCTTCCTGGATTAGTGTAATTAAGTGGGTTAACTTATGGGAGGAAGAGGCCGCTGCTCCACCCATATTGGAGCCTTTTTTTTTTCAAGTTAGTTTAATGGGGGGTGGTTTGGGCAATGGGGCAGTGGCTGCTAGAATTGGGGGTAGGGGCTAGATGTATTTTCTGTCTGTTGGTTAGTTATGCAATCATCATAAAAGGCCTTGTCATCAGTGGTTAGAACAACATCCATGTTAGTAAGAATATCCCTTCCCCACAAATTATGAGGAAGTCCTGTGGTTAAAAGTGGCTTGATTGCTCTGATGTTGCCATCTGCATCAATCCAGACCACAGGGCATTGGACATGCTGAGTTTTTTGTAAACCTCCAACCCCCTGTATGGGAGGTCCAGGCCTGACATGCCAGTGGGGCAATGCCTCCTCCTGTCTGATTATTGCAACATCAGTTCCCATATCAATTAAGCCTTTATATCTATGTCCATCCAGGGTAAGCTGCATTTTAGGCTTATGTAAGTCAATAGGCAGCATCCATTGAACATGGGGGATGGGAGTCCCTATTTCTTCCCTTTGGGGTGGGGCTGAGAGGTGCCCCACTGGCTGTTTAAAGACCCCTTTATTATGGGGTTGCTGCCCACATCCATCTTATATTTGCATTCTCTTGCTCAGTGAAAGCCTTTACAGCACTTTAGACATTTGGATGGAGGAATTTGGTTTTTCTTGGCCGCCTTGATAAGTTTATTGGGACAGTTGCGAGACTAATGGCCCTGTCCCCCACAAATCCAGCATTTGTTTTTATCTGTACTCATTGAAGACTGTTGAGCGGCCAGAGCATCTGCAAGAGCAGTGACAAGGGCCCAAGCTGTCCCAACATCCCGACAGGCTGGAATCCATTCAGACACATCCTTGTGTCTTACAGGTCCTATGGCCAGGCGACACTCAGTACAGCAGCCTTCATATACAAGATCCTTAAGCAGGGCATCAGCAGCTCCCCAATGACTTATTTTTCTGTTTATGCTCTGTTGACACCTTTCAACAAAGTCAGAGAAAGGCTTGCCTGGCTTTTACACTAGTTTGGTTAATTTAGTATCACTACGCACTGGCATATTCCAAAAGGCACGCAGTGAGCAGAGTCGAACCTGCTCAAAATAGCGAGGAGGTCCCTGTGCCTGAGCCTGAGGAGTCTCATAATTTTCTCCCCCTATCAGGGCGACAAAGCCTGTTTTGAAGATTAGCATGTCTGTTGCGGTCTGCCTGTTGTTCACATTCATCCTGATAAGTGGCTTTCCATAAGAGGAAGTCACCCCCTTGCAAGCATGCGTGGGCGATATGCTGCCAATTGTAGGGGGATATTGGCCGCATGACTGATTGAATCAAGAAGTTGACTGAACTAGAGAGAATGGATACCATCCTCAAGTGCCACTTTGCGCAGCTTTTTTAAGGTGTCATGGGAATAAGGATTCCAAACATTTGGATTTTGTTGGCCCTGAACAATGGTATTAGGAAAAAACTGCGGGATGTCCCCTCCCATTCCAGACAAAAGGGAGGTTGGTGGAAGAGTTTTCCAGACTTCCTACCCAAGGGGGAGTAAAGGGGAGGGTGTCCGTTGCAGGCACCATATGATAGCAGCATACGGCCATCGCCCTGTAATGGCGGGGCTGAGGGCAGGGAAATTTCCTGTTTTTTGCTAACAGTGTTATCAAGACATTGTTTTTGCTCTTTTGAGACTTCAGCACTAAATGCTTCCTTTTTGTCAGAGCGAGGCTCTGGTAGTTTCACTTTTGCCGAGAATGCTCGGGGCAAGCCGTCCTCAGAGTCCTGTTGTTGAATTTATCTCTCTCCTTTAAAATAAGATTGTCTTGTTCAGAGGAGTCAGGAGAGACTCCCCAAAGAGAGGCAAGAATGGCAGTTACAATAGGATAGAATGATCCAGCCTGCGAGTGTCCCTCTCTGACCTCCCTTTTGCTTGCTAAAAATAATACACGAGCCCATTGTTCAGGACCCCAGCAGCAGGATTCTGTAGACCAAGGGGCAAGGGCTAATACTTCATCTAGCACCTTAGCTACATCCTTTTCTGTTACCTTAATTCACCTGCTCCTGAAGAGAGAAACCAATGCTGCGGCACAGGGACTGGCTGCAGCTGGATGACTGTTCCCCATTCTGGAGGTCACTCACCCTGCAAGACGTACCCAGAGGGACTCAGGAACCACTTAAGGAGATGATCAGTGGAGACAGGAGTGACATGCCAAACCGAAGACTGCGAACCAAAAGAGCAGGAACACAAGGATGAGGGGAGTGATCACCCACAGTGAAAAAGGAGTGAGAAAGAGGGCATTCCATGCTCGAATCCGAGCCCCACATTGGGCCCCAGCTGTGGCTGTCCATCCAGTCAGCCTTCACAGTCATCGCAGCCACCGCCTGATCCTGGATCCCAGGGCTTGTGAGGAGATTGTGTCAGCAGAGTTCCATTCAGACACAGGAGACCAGGTTCAGTGACACAAATCTATCTTATTGAGGAATTTACAAGCTTATATAGGGTCCCTGGGCCAATCAGACAAGGATGCAACTGCTATGCCATATATGGGCAGCCCTTGTTCTGGGACCAATCAGACAGGGATACAACGACTATGCCATATATGGGCAGCCCTTGTTCCAAGACCAATCAAACAGGGATACAACGAATATGTCATATACGGGCAGCGCAGTTTCCTGTAAATCATGTGACCATGGCTGTTGTTATGCCCACCTGCTGCAAGCTGTAGATAAACTTCAAGGGGTGGTGACTAGGGAGTGGCAAGCCTTAAGTCAGCCCCACAACTTGCCAAATGGAGTGATAATCCTTGTGGCTTCAGTGGTCAGGCCATTGCCTCAGGCCTGCTATGAGGCTGTCATTAGGACTTCCACTCTAGGCTCAAGCCTGTTTCCCACACGACTACGTAGACCTCAGGGTGTTAAAATATACTTTAGTTTAACCATGGGCCGGAGAAGCTGCATTGTTGAAAAAAACAAACACAGAAGGCTCTTGCCTTAGGGAAACAAGGCCTGACATTTCCATATACTATTTGTTTAGTTCTGGGACCTTAGACAATTTTCCATCATTTTATCTTTTAAAAAAAGTATTAATTTTACCTCATGAGATATGAGGATTGAGATATGAAGTCAAATTGTGCTAAACAGTGTTTTATCATTTCATTTAATCCTTCCAATAATGTTTCTGAGTCAGGACTATTATAATTGCCATTTTACTGAGAAAGAAACAGGTTGAAGGGATATACCTCACTTATTTAGATGGTATGAGATTTTGCTCATGGAGCCTGGTTAGAAGAATGTTAGACACAAGGCAACAAAATGGAAAGTTACAAAGGATAGCTAGAAAAATAATAATCCTTTTAATCCTGGGCTTCTGAAGACTGGGCACCATGTATTTACTCATAGCAAAGCCTCTGTAACCAGGCTACAGCAATCTCTCTGTGTGCCCTTTGAATGTTGGCACTGGAATTCATCAAAACACTGTCTGAGGAAAAAAACCAGCATCATGCAGTTAGCAAGATATAGGCAGTTTTGAGATAATGTGTGGAATATTTTGTGCAGAAGTACTCCATTTTCTCTTGCAATAGCTCTATTTAACTTAGACTAATACCTAAGCTTTATTGTCATCCTTCTGTTTATAAAAAAATAGAATCGAACTCTTGTTTTTCTCTTCAGAAAGTCTACTTGATGCCAATTTCTCAAGCCAGTGTAGCTTCTCCACAGACTCTTGGCAGAGAGTTTACTTGGTGGTCATTTTCCCATGGAAGATTCTAGTCATCTAATCAAGTACAGGCAGAAAATCCTCCTTATATCATGTCAGTATAAAGTCATTCTTGTGTCACCTGTGATGGGTTTTCCAAGATAGACATTTCAGAGCTGATTCCTCACAAATGCTATTTAGAGGCCAGTGATACCCACTTTCTGAACATTCACTTTTTTCCATAGTCCTCCTTTTTATGAGCCTAACAGAGAAAAATGTCTGTTCTGTAAGGAAAGGTTTAGTTTGCAGTTAAGTTAAATAAAAGCCCTGCTTGTTTTCAGTGGGGCCCTTTTAAACTTCTCTTTCACATTAATTTAGATAGATATTTTTCAGAAGTGTACACATTGAAGCACATAATTTATCACAATATTATCAGTCCCCAAACCACCCCATGCCTCCCTGTATTTTATCTGACCTATGAGGCTTTTAGGGGAAATTCTTGATTTTTTTTTTCCCTAAGATTGAGCTTATGGAAAACCCATTAATTAAACTAAGTTAAAGAGACATATCCTGCTGATATTTCTGTTTTCTGTCTGATATGGGGAAAGTAGATAGCATTTGACAATTTCTATAGATCTTACATTTTAGGGCATGTAAAATTTTCCTATTGCTGTTCTAACAATGCACTACATACACTGTGACTTAAAATATCACAAGGTTTGTTGCCATGGTTTTGGAGGCCAAATGTCCACTATGGGACCAAAATCAAGGGATGAGCAAAGCAATATTCTTTCTGGAAGCTCTAGGGGAATCCATGTCCAACCCTTTCCAGATCTACAGGCTACCTGTATTCCTCTGCTTATAACTGCCTTTCTCCATCATCAAGGCTAGCAGGGCAGAAACTTCAAGTGCTTGTTTCTGACTCTTCCTTATGTCACAAAAGTCATAAAAGCTGCTTGTGATAATATTGAACCCATTCAAATAATTTGGGACAATCTCCCTATCTCTAGGTCTTTTTAAAAAATTTGTTATTTTAATTTTGTGTATGAGTGAACTTATGTGTAAGTGCACCTGTGTCATGCAATACCCAGGGAGGTTAGAAGAAGGCATCAGATCGCCTGGAACTGGAGTTATGGATAGTTGTTAGCTGATTTGTAGGTGCTGGGAATTGAACCTGGGTCCTCTAGCAAGAGCAGTCAGTACTCTTAACTGCTGAGCCATCTCTCCAGGCCCTATCTCTAGGTCTTAATCACAGCCTTAAAGTCACCTTTGCCATGTAAATAGCCATGGGCTTCAGAAATTCGGATGTAGACATCTTTGGTGGGGCTATTATTCTGCCTATCACAGAGAGATATTGACTAAGTGTCTGTGAGTTAACTTGTACTTAATTCTATGTATTTTTGTACAAATTATTTCATTTAATGACTGGTCTGATTTGCTATAGTGGGACAGGGTTGATTGTAAGCATCATAACATAGCTGTTTTTGTAGACAACATTGTTCAGTAAGGACAGACTCTGAAGAGAGGACTTCATGAATAGGCTTTTCTTCATGGGTCAGTCAGGGTGGCATATAAAAGTTGTCCCTTCCTAGAATAAGCAATGTCTCATGGGGTCTGGTGAAGTGTATCCAGGAAGCAGAGAGGCTAAATTTCATAGGTGGCACACACTGTGTTTCAGGAAAATTATGAAGTTTAAGGGTTTTCTTCCTCTGATGTTTTGTATATTACTGACACTGCCAACTCACTGCCATTTTCACTCATTATAAAATCTGTACCTTCAGGTTAAGACATGTGGATGAGAGATCTTCTCCAACAGTAGAGTGTTATAGTTGAATACAAGACACCCAAGGCTAATTAACTTGTGGGAAATCACAAAGCTAGAAACATGAACTTCAACAGACTCTCACCTGACTGCTATTCCAAAGCTCTAGCTCCTAAGTGATACTAGTTCTGGCTTTGCAGATGATAATCAAAAGCAAATAAAATGAGAGGTGGTTAAATTTTCTTATTAAAGCTTTCTTCATTGTCTTGTTTAAATGTATATGTGTGTATACCTGTTGAGTTATTATGTACTACCTGTATGCAGGTATCCACAGAGGCCAGAAGAGGGCTCTGATCCCCTGGAACTAGAGTCACAGGTGATTGTTAGCCATCATGTGGGTGCTTAGAACTGAATCCAGGTCCTCTACAAGAGCAGCCAGTGATCTTAACTGCTGAGCCATCTCTCCAGCTCCTAGATCTTTATTCTTATGGTGATTAGCTGAGCATGAGTGCTAGTATCTGAAATACAAAACTATCTTTCTCTCATTCAGTAATGGTGAAGTACTAGATAGCAGTAATGATGAACTAAATGGGACATGGCATTTTATACATGAATTTGTGCTCTGTGTGTCTGAAAAATTGGAATCAACGTGAAGAAAAATACTACATAAATCACAGTTTGGTAAAATGTCACTGTTTGCTGTTGTAACCAAAATAACTTTTGTTTTTATTTTTCTTTTGATAAAGTTCCATCTTCTTTAGATAGACTTCAGATTTCTTACATGGGAGAAAAGCCAACAATATACAATTATTTACTTAGAAAAATCATAAAATTTTCAAACTCCCTTTTGAGAAAAATGTCAGCTTCCTGGGATCTGAAATTATTTTCAATGGTTTACTATTCTATAAGCAGGATGTCTCCAGGCTTCTTCAGTGTGTGGTGTTATGGCAGAATTCACTGTCTTAGATCTGCAGCCTAGGAATCCATCCCATCCCCAGGCCACCTCTCTCCTTAGATCTTTCTCTATGGAATTCTCAGCTGTGCTTGGAGCTGAGCCTGAGCTGACTCTAAAAAGTCTCCTAAATGAAACCTGTAACCTTGTTTTTCTCAAATCAGAAGTAGGGAGACCATTCCCTAACTCAGTTCTATGATAATTTGGTTACTGATTCCCCAGAGCATCACTTGGTAACCCCAAGCATGATAAGTACCCTGGTTACATCATTAGAGTCAGGGCTCTTTTTCTCTCCCCATCCTGCCCCCACCACTCTGGGGTTAAGGGATATAAATGATAGGTTTTCTCAGTTCTCTGCCTACTAGCTTAAGGTCATTAATGTGAAAAGTTAAAAAAAATAAAAGCAAAAATATTTTGAAGTTATCTTTTATTTCTGTGACTAGATGGGGTTGGGCTCAGCTAGGACCACTTTCCTATGTGGATATAAGTGAATGCTTCTTATTAATCATGAGGATTTCTGGAAGGTGGGAATGAAATGCTTTCCCAACACACCACTGTGCATCCTGATTTCATTTGAACTTATTTAACTAATGTTGCTTTTACCAGTGACATCTAGAAATAGACATGGAGAGGAAAAGTATGATAGAAAGTAATATGATGATAATGAAACCCTTTGGATGGTTGCTTAGAACTTTGAATCCTGAAAAGTCCCAAGATAAGAAATAGGAATGGGGTGGTAAACAGGAATCATCCCCTGCCCCCTGCCCCTTGCCCCCCTGAAGTTACCCAGGATAGAAGTCTTTGTTTTCCGAAACTGCCACATTCCTATAAGCTTTGCGACCTTATGTTACCTGTAAACTACTTAATTATGAGGCATGTGCTATTTGCCTTTTGCTTGCATTCTTCACATATGAGTATAAGCATCTCCCAAAACTTGAGCTAGAGGTTGGTACCATTACAGAATGATCCAGGTGTCAGTCTGCTGACATAAAGGAAAACTCTCTTTCAACTGACTTGGCAGCTGGTCTCTTGACTCTAGAAGGGTTCTGTACCAAAAGGTTTATTTGGCTTATATGTCGGGAGCATAGTTCGTCCTTGAGGGAATCCAGGACAGGAACTCAGGGCTGGAACTGAAGCACAGACCATGGAGGAATGTTACTTACTGGCTTGCTCCTTTGGTCTGTGCTCAGCCTACTTTCTTATATAATCCAGGACAACCTGTCCTGGGATGGTACCATCCACAGTGAGATAGGTCCTCTCCAATCTCTCAAAAATCAAGAAATGTCTCCCAGACACAGCCATAGGTCAATTCCATAAAGGAAATACCCCAACTGAGCTTCCCTTTTCTCAGGTATGTTAAGTCGACCACTAAAGCCAACCACACAGTCATCAAGGAATGGTTTAGTGTGATTTTAACTAATATATTTTTTCCTAAATTAGATTATTAATTCTTCAAAAACATTTTCCCTCCCAAGTCCTACCTCCCAAATATTTAAAATCATCATGGCAATTTCAGTTTCATTTATCTGCCCACGAATAAATATTTTGTCACTGGTTCCCTACCATCTTTTGAAGGGCTTGCTTACACCTTGTTCTCAGCATCTGAGCCACTTCCCTCAGCCACTGGCTGTTAGGTTTATGAAAAGATCAGGACCACTAGAGACCACTCTGAGGCAAGAAAAGAAATTTACTGGGCTGTATGAACTGCTGGACTGTTCCCATGGGAGAAAAGGAACAGTGGTTTCTCATCACAGCAGGCTGGGTTTTATAGGATTTCTTTCTTTTTGTGGGTAAGCAGTGGAGGGACTGTTGCCGGAGGGGGTGGAGGGGGTGGGTCAGTAGCAGGTGCCTTGGTAGGGTCAGTTTCAGTTAGGTGTTTTTCAGCTTTTCAGTTGGCTGTGATGGAAAATTGCTGTTATGATTAGCGTGTGTTGTTAAAACAAAGGTCAGGGGGTTACTGAGAAACTAGGATAGTTTAGTTTCTGTTTCCTGGAATGTTGCCCACCAGGTTGTGGTTGCCATGTTGCTGGTCAGTAGTGACTCTGTCTTGAGGCCCCACCCATTCAGCTAACACTGCCTCCTCTTGGTTATACAAAAGTTGTTCTGGTCTTGATGCAGGGTATTACTCCCCAACGGTGTGACTGTCCCTTCACTCTTCTTCCTGTGTGTGCTGTTCACTCTTCACTTCACTCTACTTCCTGTGTGTGCTGTTCTGAGATTCAGGATGCATCTTCCACGCTGCTTCTCTCAGATCTTGCTCTGTGTTCCTCTCACCATGGCTTCTTTGATAGTTTTCATCCTTGCCCTCACATGTCTCACAGGGTGACTGGTACTGAGTGGTACTGTGGTGGTTGATTTGTTCATGTCATGGTTTGTTATAATACTCCAGTTCAAGTATCACAAAGTTTCTTTTTCTTTCTTTCTTTCTTTCTTTCTTTCTTTCTTTCTTTCTTTCTTTCTTTTTCTTTCTTTCTTTTCTTTTTTTCAGGACAGAGGAGTTTTGAGTTGGGTGAAGGAAAATAATAATGAAAAAGGAAGATCATTCCTTTGTACTTCTAATCAATGTTCAGATATCTATGTGTGTATTCCATATTGTAGGCCTGGTCACAATGATACATATGATAGGTAAAAAATCTGGGTCCAAATCGGGAGAAAACACCAGGACACAGACAGGAACTCTGGTGGGATAGAGTTCATTGGCAGGAAAAACACATGGGACAGTTCCCCTGTTCAGGATAGAGGAGCTGTCGATTTACAGGCTGTTGGTGGGGGACATTTATGGAGGGGTGTTGGGGGATGCAGAAGGTGGGAAGATATTTTTTAAAACAAGTTAAGCAGGGAAGAGAGTCCAGGGCTTATCAGGAGAGAACAGCCTCTGTCAAATCGTCCTCTTCTATCCTCTTCTGTCAGCTAGGATCTGAGCCATGGGATAAGGGGTCTGTTTATCTTCTAAGATTATCAAAGGGGAAGCAGGCTGTGCTGAAACAACCCTTGCAGTCATAGGGTCTCGGGTCATAGGTATAGGGAGTCTGTTTATCTTATCTGCAGGTTGTCAGGGTGCTCATTAACTCAGTCCCTGTAATTCCAGAGGGCTTGCAAAACCATGAAGCCCTGCTGCATCGGAGAGGGGGTTGCTGTAGATCTCAACTCTAACAACATAAAGATGCTGAAGTCTTTGCTCTCAGAAGGTAACCTGAGGCAGCAGGATTTGGGGTGAGGAAGGTGCATGTCAGTAGCAATGCACTAAAGTTATTAGAGAGGGAAGGCTGTGCACGTAAGTTGCTTTAAAAGCAGACAGGCATATAGCTGGGATCTGGGAGGTCAGGGAATTCTGACTGGTGAGAGAGACCCTAAACCAATAGGCCTGTTTCTGGAAGAAAGAAAAGATCTTAGGTAAGATAGTACCCGAGGAACTCAGATTTCTGAAAGAACACTGTGGCTGAGTGGACTGTGAGGGACGGTGGTATAGCAAAGTGCTCAGAAGGGGAGGCTTGTTCTCAGGGGGAGACACAGGTGCTACATGCAAGGAGGTTACTGGATCCCTGGAAGATTGAATGGTGGTTTAACATGAAAGGTGTCAGTGGGGTTTGAAGAAAGAATACTGGGGAGGGATTTGGGCAGTAAGACTAATAGGATTTAGTAACTAACCCTGTTATGTAGGTAAGAGACAGAGAGATTTTCTTGGATGTTATGAGTATTTGGCTCCAGCAAATAGGTGGATGTTGAGTGAGAGCACACATGAGAAAGGGCTTTGGAAACTCAAAAATACTGGTTTATTGTATGTAGTGGGGATAAAAGTGGAGGTAAGCATATGTGGGTCTGGAGTCCAGGGCTGAGAATGCAGATTAGGAGATAATCATCAGTGGCTAGGGCAGATGTGCAATTCCTTACCCACAATTTCAAAGCTTAAAAGCTTGGAAAGAAGTTTCATGCAAATATATCTGAAGCAAAGATGAACACAACAGTTTCAAGGTGGCGCACATACATATGCCTCTGTGTGTGTGTGTGTGTGTGTGTGTGTGTATGCATGTGAGTGTGAGACTGTTAAGTTTCATGGGTATTAAGGGGGAGAGAGAGAGAGAGAGAGAGAGAGAGAGAGAGGAAAAGGATGGTATACAACCATGTATTGATATGGGCTTCTCACCTAAGCAGTTCTCTTTTTTTGTTTGTTTGTTTTGACAGCCATACAGCAGGCCCGAAGCAACAGCCCCAACCTCTGGAGCCACAAGAAAAGCCTTGTGACATTTGCTTCCCATTGGCAGATCACGAAACTGATGCCTAGAGCTCACCACTCCCTAATCACCACCCTCTAAATTCTAAAACTTCCAGATAAACGGTTGAGTAACAACAGCCTGGGTCATGCGACTTCCAGGAACCTGAAACCTCAATTAACTGAAACCTACTATGCTAATAAGGCATCTGGCCAGCTAAGCCTGTTATGCTAATAAGGTTTCCTACTCACTGTGCTATGATTGGACCACTACCCCTATATAAGCTTGTGCCGTTTCATGCAAATATATCTGAAGCAAAGATGAACACAACAGTTTCAAGGTGGCGCACATACATATGCCTCTGTGTGTGTGTGTGTGTGTGTGTGTGTGTATGCATGTGAGTGTGAGACTGTTAAGTTTCATGGGTATTAAGGGGGAGAGAGAGAGAGAGAGAGAGAGAGAGAGAGAGGAAAAGGATGGTATACAACCATGTATTGATATGGGCTTCTCACCTAAGCAGTTCTCTTTTTTTGTTTGTTTGTTTTGACAGCCATACAGCAGGCCCGAAGCAACAGCCCCAACCTCTGGAGCCACAAGAAAAGCCTTGTGACATTTGCTTCCCATTGGCAGATCACGAAACTGATGCCTAGAGCTCACCACTCCCTAATCACCACCCTCTAAATTCTAAAACTTCCAGATAAACGGTTGAGTAACAACAGCCTGGGTCATGCGACTTCCAGGAACCTGAAACCTCAATTAACTGAAACCTACTATGCTAATAAGGCATCTGGCCAGCTAAGCCTGTTATGCTAATAAGGTTTCCTACTCACTGTGCTATGATTGGACCACTACCCCTATATAAGCTTGTGCCTTTCTGCAATAAACCAGATCTGCATCACTGAACCTGGTCTCCTGTGTCTGACTGTGGCTCCACTGACACAGCCTCCTCACCATCCCTGGGGTCTGGAACTAGACAGAAGAGGTGGCGGTCGGACAGAATGCCAGGCAAGCGGAGGGCCGAGTGGGAGAGCAACCACACTCCTTGCCTCTACCTCCCAAGTTCTGTCTGTTTTTATCTCAATAGTATGATTATTGAGGCACTTTGCTATGGGAATGCTGATGTATTCAGAAATGAGCTGCTACCTAAATCTTACTGTGAGTGTTACTGATACATAGTAAATGGAGGTGTTTCCTATTTCTAAATTCAAAAAAGAAAATCTAAATTCTAAACTATATGTATCAAAGTTTCTGAACCCATAGGAAATTTGGAGTAGAGGCAAGATCTCAAAGGTAGAGTATAGAGACTGCTGTGATGGACATTAAAACTGACACTCAGTGGTCAACTCTAACTCCATAAAGTTTTCTAGAAACCAGCTATATTTTCTCCTTGGAAGCTTCAGTTTGAGCTGTAATTTCCTAAAGCAAACACAAGACAGGGACACGGAAGGTGAGGCAGAGACTGCTTTTGCAATTGCTGCCAATGAGCGTGTTAAAAGATAGTGAGTTTTTAGTGGTCCATCCTGAGCTAGCATTCTGCCTGACTGTGGTAGTGCCATTGTGTTATTGGTGGTCAGGGTTTGGGCTGGGTATTTTCAGTTCTTAGCCCTTATTCAAGGACTGAAGCAAAAGCTCAGGCAAATTTGCAGAAGTAGCAAGGAAACTTTATTCAAAAGTGATAGAATAGGTCAGACAAACTATCAAGAGTGGAAGTACTCAAGGGCCCCAGGTTATTGCCTGGGGTTTCTTTCCATGGGGTTTAAAGGAAGTAATTTAGTGACATAGTTTGGGTGATGCTGTCTTTTGACTGACAGAATAAGTTATATAATTTTTCTTTTATTGTGCATGTTACTTCCCATAATACATCTGATGTTAATTATATGCATGCTCAAGTATGCATAGACATAAGAGGGTAAATAAAGGATTCTCCCTAAAACTTTCCTTAGAGAACACAGTTTGCCTTATTGTGCTTGCACTCAAAACCAATTCAGGCCAGATCAGGACATAACTGGTAGAGTGATTTACTATGATCTAAGTTTGAGGGTGATGAAGAGGAGGAGAAATTTATTCCATTGTTTGGAGAGGAATGTGCATGCATAGTATGTGCAGGTAAGGATCTCAGGCTGCCAAGTACAAGTATATTATTAGAAGAGGGGTGTGTGCAAAGGCTAAACCAACAG
The DNA here is from genome assembly GCF_000622305.1 of Nannospalax galili. Taxonomy (NCBI): domain Eukaryota; kingdom Metazoa; phylum Chordata; class Mammalia; order Rodentia; family Spalacidae; genus Nannospalax; species Nannospalax galili. The sequence continues at coordinate 2,338,994 of NW_008348089.1, read as the reverse complement.
ACTCCCAGGTTGCTGTTATCTGTGGGGTCCCAGCACCATTATCTGTGCTTTCCTGCTCCTGTTGCAGCTGCCATGGTTGGGGAACACAGCACATCAGTCACATGGCTGTGATGATGCTGTTGTAAACAAATTTACTGTTCTGCCAGCTGCATAAAACTTAGTACATAAAGTTATGCATAGTACAGCATGATAATAGTAAAATTTTACTGGCTTACCATACATTTTGTGTATGTATTTACCATACATTTTAGGCTTATTTTAAAGTATACATACTGTAAAACAATATGCCCTAGTATCCTGGCAGTAACCTCACACATGTCCTGTTTACCACATCTGATTGCATCAAAAGGCCGCATCCAAGTTGTGACCGTTAAGGTTTATGCACGCACACTCCATGATGTTTACACATGATGGAGTCACTTAATGACATTTCTCTGAATGTACTCCACTTATAAACAATGCAAAACTGTATTTACTTCCTTTTTGCTCCAGTTTTTTGTTATTTTTGTTTTGGGGGGTATTGTTTTTCAGGCAATGTCTCACTATGCAGCCCTGTTGGCTGAGAACTGTTTATTATCTGGATTCAGCCTTCCTAGAACTAGGCTTACAAACCTAGTGGACCCCTCTTTTTCTCCTTATGTTCACTGGGAAAAGTGGGTTTCTACAGCTGACCCTGACTGACAAGAGTGGCTAGGGAAACCCCTCAATTAAAAAAGTCTGTGATGTAAGACAAGAGCAGAGAACAAACATGGAATGGAGTTAAGAAGAAAGGCAGAAAGAGAAATAATAGCACAACGTTTTGAAGGTAACTAGAAACAAGTAACTGGAAGCAAGTTCAGAACAGGCCAGACTATGAAAGAAGAGACTAAAGAATGACTAAGCTGGGAGCATAAAGGCTTTTTTCCATGATGTTCTAAGTACTTCTGTGATTATCTGACAAGACATAACCACAGATTCAGCACAGGAACTAAAGGAAAGACAGCGTTATAGAATCCTTGTGTTAAAGGAAGAAAATGGGAAGAGAGGTTCATCTTACTCTGAAAATGTAGGAAAATGGAGGTTTTAAGAGTTTTGCTGAATGGCACATTAAAATGGGCAACTTGGTTAAAATTGCTGTCAGTCAATTATTACTTTAGAGAAATGAAATTCAGTCTGCTGAACATGGCATTCACAGAAACAACTCAAGAGCAGTGGACAGTGCCGTAGGTGCTGCATCCTGGAGGGGCTAAATAGCCACCATGCCTCAGCCACTGGTAAGTCTTCAGAAAGAAAAAATGAGTATAAGATTATGCTACCTTGCTCAGATGGATGAGAAAAGAATTACTTAAAGGCATAAAGAAAGACAAAGGTTAAACACAGAGAGGAATATCAAAGTACAACATGACATTTCTGTGTGCTACAAATGAAATATAAATACAGTACCCCATGACTTCTGTGTCTCTTACATACCCTACCTCTTCTGCTTGGCACACCAGGGTAAGAGTGATTTCTTTTTCTATCAATGATAATTAGTTAAGTCGTGGGTGTGCGCCATCAACGCACCATCCCGTCTCTGAATGTACACTTTTGCCTAACATCTAATTCTAAAATGTCTTCAATCAGTCCCGTTTTAACTTCAATACTAATCTTGTAATTTGGTCTTTTTTAGTTTTCAGGAAAATTCTAATGTCACTTAATCTCTAGAGTGCTCTTCTGCCTTACTCCACTGACTCATGGAAATTCTTGAGCTCAAGACTTCAAGATTTCTTGGATGTTAATGCTCTTCTAGTCAAATGTAAGTTTTCGACACTGTGAGCTTACCACTCTAAAACAGGACATACATGTTTGTTAGACATTGGTGGGATTGCTTGGGGGAACATGCATCCTTTGTATAGGCTAAAATGTTTGGCACTACGGTACCTGCAATCGAGCAAACCTTATTTGCTAATTCTTGTAAGTTCAAGATAAAAAGCAAAGTTAATGGTTGGTTGTTCCTGAACCGCTGCTCTTGGTTCTGCCTATCTCCATACTCTACCTGATTGCCTCTAACAATCTGACCCCGAAGATGACTCCTGTGGGAAAACAGAAAGTTCCTTCTGTGTTTTCTTTCCTCTGCGACAATCTAGGACTCACCAAAATGCCTTCTGGTACATTTTCTTATTTTATTTTGAGAGCACAGCAAAAAGAGAGGCAGAGAAGGGGTTTATGCCTCATCTTAAATATGAGAAAACCTCAGTCTTGATTATGCTAATGGATTTCAGTGGGTTGCACAGCTGGTTAAATTCTGAAAGCTGGACAGAGTACCACTCTCCTCTGTTTATTGTCTTGGACCACTTTCATTTCAGCATCTGATTCAGCTTCCAGAACTTAATCATCCTAGGCACTGTCTGATTTTACCACATCCAGCCACCCTTATTAATACTGATGCAGTTTCTGAGGACAGGCCCTTTCTCAGCCCAGATGGGAGTAAACGGAGGATGTAAGGTGATGGAAAATCAACGGTCACCAAAGTCGACCCAATACATTGTTGCCAAGTTCATTGTCCCATGATGATGAAAATTAAAGACATGGACATGCAGGGGAGTAAGCAAAGCAAAAGTGAGTTTTATTGAAGAGAAGTAAGGGTAAATGAGAAGTTAAGGAAGAGTAAGAAAAAGTCCTGAGAGTTGGAGGGGTTCCAAGGAGAGGAAAAAGCACATTAAACTGCCTTGTCTTTTAAAATATATACATATAAGACTTACGCCAGAAAGTAAATGAAATGGATGAAGACTGAGATAATTTTTGTGTTAGTCCTCTGGGATACTAGGGTACAAGTCAATGGAGGGACCACACAATTTATGGTTGTCCTCCTGGCCCAACCAGAAAGATGAGCATGCTTTGTTCATATGCTGCCCACCCAGTTAGAGGTTTCTGATGCTCCCCTCTCTCCATCTCTGACCTTTTTTTATTCTCTACTAATTCTGGTGCTAGCCATTGGCCCTGGCCAGCACTGCCTCTGATGACTTTGCTGGTGTCTTGCTGACTAGTAATTAGGCTCTATTATCTTCATTCTCATATTTACATGACCAGCTTGTAGTCCTACAATGGAGCTAACTCCTATCACAGCTACCAAAACGGGGCTGCAGTCTCTCTTGGTTACCTTATATTTTGTTCCTTCTCTGTGGAGTTTTCTGGGGTGGTCTACTTTTTTTGGAACAGGTAGACTCTTCTTGTTAGGAGCCATCTTGACCCATGATTTTGTCTGTTACAATTAGCGGCATTAGAAGCAAGAGTATGTGAAAAGGTAACAGTTCCTAGCATATATACCCGGGGCTTCATGGGAGTCAGCTGGCCCTTTGACACTAACCTTGCTTCCAGGCCCCTTTCCTTTTGTCTGATCACATTGATTCTCATACTCAGCTCAAGTCCTCTTGTTTATCTTTCTCAGTGTTCCTGACCTCACTGTTTTAACCCTAACCTTTCAAACCTTAACACCCGTTTTTACCGTAACACTTGTAATCAACACGTAGTTTTCATCATGAACCCTTTTTTTCTTACTACCTATAGTGAGCTAGCTCCTGCCTTAATACATTTGAATACTCTAATAGAATAAATTTTTGTACTCAAATTGATTTTGAAACTGTACCTCCTCACAAACATAAAACTAGGTAATAGTGCTTTCCAGATGGAAGGTAACTGACTATAAATACATCCAAACAAAGTAACATTTTGAAAGTCTACATAACACCTTTCTTTAATGTCAGCAGTCAGACTGAATTCTAAACTTGGTTTATTACCATTGTGAAAAAGGAAAGTTCTCAGGGATTAGAGAGCTGGTTCAGGAATTAAGAGAGTACTAATCTTGCAAAGGACCTGAATTCAGTTCCCAGCATCCACACTTGGATGCTCACAACAGCTTCAGGAGATCCAGTATCCCTTTCTGGCTTCTGCAGGTACCTGCACTCACATGCAGAGACCCACACACAGACATACACATATACACATAATTGAAAAATAAAAACAGAACCAGGCATGGTGGTGAACTTCTTTAATCGGCATTCAAGAGGCAGAGGCAGGGGTAGGGAGAGCTCTGTGAGTTTAAGGCAACCTGGTTTACACAGTGAGAGTTCCAGCCAGGGCTACATAGTGAGATTCTGTCTAGAGAAAAAAATCTTAAAAGAAAAAAATAACTAGCAAATGTTCTGGAGATACTAAATATATACTTACGTGAACCCAGAATCCTGCTGTGAGGAAGTAAATTTTTAAAGAATGTTGGAAAGAACAAAAGAACAGAAGCACTGTGAATTAGTGTTTTCCTAATGCTTGTTCCTCGACTCACACATAACCTTACTCATCCTAACAAGCAGGTGATCTCTAACAACTCTTTGGGGAAACACAACTATGATCTCTGCTCACGAATCTTAAACTGTGTCATTGTTGTAAATTTAAGCCACAAATGTGGATTTGGAACCCTGTCTTCCTTTGTCCTGTCCTGCAATCTCAGCTACCACTGAGGACTCAGCCCAGTATTGCCTTTAGACTCCTTGCCTGCCTGGCCTGAGTCTCTGACACCCTTGTTTTTCTTTTCTTCCCTTTCTCTCCCCTTCCTTCCTCTCCCCTCCCCTCCCACGCCCTCCCTTCTCCTTTTCTCTGCTTTCTTTTGTGTGTGTGACAGTTTCATACATGTAGACAATGTCCTATGGAGATCTTTATACCTGTTACCCTCCTATCCCCTCCCAGTCCTCTGACCCCTTTCTTCTTCCCAACTGATCCTCTTAGTTTCAGGTCTTTTATTTTTGTGACTCACGGAATTTAGTTGAAGTTCCTTGTATGAGCTCAGGGCTATTTACTGAACCATGGGCAGCTTACCAGTGGCTACACCACTGAAGCAGATGGCTTCCCTCTCCTGACAACCGTCATCTGCCTTAAAGGCATCTCAAGGAGCCAAGGGCTGAAATGTTGAAGGGCCCAGTCTGCTCAGGTCTAGTGCAGGTAACTGCAGCTACTGAAGCTCATTATTGCAACAACAGGGCATGTTTCTTTGGGGCAGCAGCTCTGATAGCAGACACTTTGACACAATAATGTCGAAATTGTCTTTAAACAAGCACTCCACAAATGTTTAAAAAACATTTAGCATATTTTTCAACTTCTAGAGGAAATTGAGCAACATGACCACTTAAATAGGATATTGTTCAATTGAATGGCTCCTTATTTTAAGAAACTGCTGCTTTAGAAGATGGATATTGTAGCAATCACCAAATATCTGGTGTAAGGCAAAATTTAAGACTAGAATAAACTACTCAGGCTTCTTTTCAGTGATGTACTGGTGCCCCCCAGTAGAGTGTCTGAATCCACTAGGGACTTTGTACCCGTTATTACCTTTTAATTCTTTTATAACTGCTGTGTAGACTGTAGACAGCTAATAACAATGGAAACTCCTTTTTTGATCTGTAGGCATTCAAATAAATTTTATCTGGTAGAAAAACTCATTATTTTATCAAATTATTAATCCATTTCAACATGCATTTACTCCATACAAATGAATTGTTCTTTGACCTTTTCTTTGAGTAGGCTTCAATACTGGTCTAATTATCCCTGAATTAATGAGTTAAACAAAATCTCTAACATATTTTCACTTTATATCTATTTTAGAATAATTATTTTATTGCTGTCGTTTAAAAACTTTTTCTAGCATAGAATTCTGAAATTGCAATTGCAATTTTAAAAGACTTTTATTTGCATGCATATTTTTTCCATTTTAAGCTGCAGTAATTTGAAAAGATAACTGCTAATATCTACTTAAAACAATGTAATTATTGCTGTGATTAAACACAGGCAAAGAACTTTGATCTGGCCTGCTGAGAAACGAGGAAAGACAGAAATTTTTTTCCATGATCACAATACTAGTTTATGTAATTGCACTGTGAAAAATGTAAAGGGTAAATTGACTCCATGTTCCCATCTCTGGCTCTTGAAATTCATCCTAGTACACCCTTTGTTGTTACAAACTGTCACAAACTGGGTAACGTATTTAAGAAAAATAAGTAGACTTAATTAGCTCATAGTCCCAGAGGCTGGCAAACCAAGAACTCAGCATTGGCACATGGTTGGCAGTCTGCTTTCTCTGTGGTAGCATGCAGAGGGCATCGCACAGTGAGATGGATCAAGCACGGTAGCTTGGATCTCTTCCTCACTATGGGACTCCACTCCCACCGCCCTGATTATTTCCCAAAGGCTCTACCTCAAAAGTTCCCCAACACATGAACTTTTGGGGAACTGACTCAAACTATAGCGATATTTTTATCTTATAGAAAACCTCCTACTAGACTGGTGAGATGTCATAGCAGGTTAAGGTGCTTGCTACCCAGGCCAATGAGCGTAATCCCCAGAACCCACATAGTAGGAAGAGAGAACCACTCCCACAATTGTTCTGTGATCTTCACATGTGAGTCATGGTACTTATTCTCTCTCTCTCTCTCTCTCTCTCTCTCTCTCTCTCTCTCTCTCTCTCAATAAATGTAATTTTTTTTTCAAAGGAAACCTCATGTTATTTTGCTCACCAGATCAAACCAGGCTCCAGAGTATTTCCCAAGGTATTTAATAATGAGCATTGCCCAAGATGAACTGTGAGGTGATGAACTTTGGTTTTTACATTTTAAATGAGCCACTTGCTGACAACACCCTATCTCTAAGCAGATCTTGCTTCCTTTCTTGTTTTGAAGCTATTTCTCTCAGAGAAAAATCTATCTGCCTAGGAAATATGAAAGTCAGGGAATTCTGACTTTTAAGATAGGCTGATGCTGTGAAATTCTTGTTCTGCACTAGTGGTGTGACCTGGGAAAATTAACATGCATTCTGACTTCCAATTTCCTCATCTTTGGCAAGGCCATAACAACTGACATAGGACTGTGGCAGGGAAGGCTTCAGGGATGCCTAGCTCGGCTTGAGTGTGCTGGTGTCTTCTCTCCTATCAGTGATATCTGCAGGCATATATTTATTGGAGGATCATAGAATCAAATCTGGTAAACATGGCTTTATATATGCAAAGCTATGTGTTAATTTTTGTGATCACTAAAGTTTGCATTTGAATTGGAGAAAGGAAGTAAAGGGCAATCTATAGGCAGGTTTGTGATATGGTAATGATTCAAAACTGAGATGGGTCAGAGTTTTCCCTGGTCCACTGCCCATGGAAGGGGCTAAAATGACTTCCATTTCTTTCACATCTGTTGATACATAACTTGCAATTTTAGCACGATCCCATAAAGTAAGCATTAGAAACTGAGTTAGTTGGCACTCGAAACTAAATTTATGCTCTCTATAGCATGGGTCACTCTTGTGCAAGAAGCTTATAAAAAGGGAGAGGGGCAACATGAATTTCTCACTGAATGTGTCCACGATGTGTCTACGTACTCCCAACTGAAGCAGTTCTCTCTGCGGTGGGAAGAGAATGAAGAGCTAGTGGAGCCTGATGTTCTGGCCACAATGTCTAGCTGATGACACCTGTAGTGCTGCTGTTCTCTAAGCTAGGAAGTCTTCTTTTCTGGCTTTAAGAAAATTATCAGTTCCTAACTTCTTTGTGAATTCACCTCATTCTCCTGTACTATTATTTTCAGCTTTTATTTTCCTATATTGTTATCAGTGCATATGCTTTTAAAAAGCTTAAATTATATTATTTATTTGTTATTTATTTAGTGTGTGTGTGTGTGTGTGTGTGTGTGTGTGTGTGTGTGGTCAGAGGACAAATTGGAGAAGTTAGTTCTCTCCTTCTGCTATATGACACCTAGCAAGCTCAGGCCATTAGGCTTGGATACAGGTGCCTTTATCTGCTGAGCTATCTTGCTGTTACCTATAATGCTTTTTTGTTTAGTTTTTTTTTAAATATTTTATTTATTATTTTTATTTTGTGTGCATGAGTGTCTTGCCTGCATGTATGTAAATGCACTTGTGTTGTGCAGCACTCATGGAGGTCTTACAGATTCCATTTTCCTTATGTATGGATAAAATTCTATTATGTACCTGTACCACATTTTCATTGTCCATTCATCTTCTGGACATCTAGGCTGATTCTACTTCCTAGTTATTGTGAATAGAGCTGTAATGAACATGGATGTGCAAGTGTCTCTGCAGTTCTTTGGATATATGCTAGGCATGATATAGGCAAGTCATATGCTCGTTCTATTTTTAGATTTTGATCTCCATAGTGGCTGCACTAATTTTTACTACTACCAATAGTGAATAAAGGTCTCTGTCCCCACACCTCCCTGCCAGCATTTGCTGTATTCACTTACTGACAGCAGTCATTCCGATGGGGGTGAGAGGGAATCTCAAAGGTGATTTTAAATTTGGATTTTCCTGATGACTAAGGATGCTGAACACTTTAAAAAATGTTTATTAGTCATTTGCATTTCTTTTTTTCAGAACTCTGTTAAGTTCTATAGTTCATTTTTGATATTGTTTCTATTTCTTGCTGTTCATTTTTAAATTCATTTGTATATTTTAGATAGTAACCCTCTGTTGCTTAACTAGCAAAATTTTTCCTGATTATTGCTTTGGTTAGTCATGGTCTTTTATTCTTCCACATGAATTTTAAGAATTTTTTCTGTTTCTCTGAGAAATGGCATTGGAGTTTTGATAGGGATTACATTGAATTTGTAGATTGCTTTTGGTAGGACAGCCATTTTTCACATTATCAACTCTTTGTTAGGAAGAAGGGAAGGAAATAAGAGAGGGTAATGGGGTTAATTCCTGGAGCATGAGCACCTTACTAGCAGTTATACCATTAAAGAAAATTACCCCTCTCCCACAGCAACCATTAACTGCCAATCAGGCAGCCACTATGCTTATTATTCATCACACATCTATGAAGAACTCATTATATACATCCATGAAATTGTCAATGAATAAAAGTTTTTAAATATATTTGTAGTAATTCTTATTTTATGGAGTATAACTCAATGTCTTCTCATATCTGATGGAAAGAGAAAAGCAATATGTAATTATCAGAAGACACAATCAGGATATACAATTCAGACGAAACATGAACTGAACAGAAATACAAGGTAGATTTAATAAATATTTCCACTTTTACTGATTTTTTTAATATGACAAACTTGAATGTCATTCTTTAGGTGACATCCACCTTAGTGATTTTTAATAATTTTTTAATTGTATATGTGTATGTGTCTGTATGAGTGTATGCCACATGTGTGGGGTACCTGTCGGCTAGAAGAGGGCATTGTATTCTCTGAAGCTGGAGTTGTAGGTAGCTGTTATCTGCCCAATGTGGGTGCTGGGAACTGAACTCAGGTCCTCTGGAAAAGCAGCAGATGCTCTTAAACATTGAGCCATCTCTCTGTCCCCTCACTTTGATTTTTCAGACAGGGTATCTTCCTGGCCCAGAATTTGCCAAGTAGGCTAAACAGGCTGGCCAGCAAGCCCTAGGGACCCACTTGTCACCCTTCCAAGAACTGAGGTTACAAGCACGCTGCTACAACAGTTTTTTTTTTTTTCCCACATGTGTTACAGCATCAAATTCAGGTCCTCAAGCTGACAAGGCAGCACTTTACTTACTGAGCTATCTCCTCGGTCCAGTTTTTTATATCTTTAAACACTACGTTGGAAAACCTAAAAGAAATGGACAGGTCCTTGTCCTGTAAACCTAACAAGATTAAATCATGAAGAAAAAGAAAAAGTAAGTAGATCAACAATGAGGAACAAGATTGAATCTGAAAATGGTATTATTTCTTTGGCTTTTTGACCAACATGAATGAAATGAATCAATCATTTGTCGGTGGTTCCTCTTTATTGTTTGGTTTCAACAGAAATTAACAATTCCTGTAAGCACACATTGGGTTTGGATTGACTTTGATATGCTTCCCCTGACTTCTCAAAAAATTTGAACTATTAATCATAACTTTATCAATTCTGAATTCCCTGTATAAGAAAGTCAATGATTATATAGTCAGAGCAATTAAAATTTTCCCACCAAGCAGAAGAAAGCATTGAACTTAATTTCTGGTTGTTTTCTAATTACTTTCAGTACTTTGGGAATGCACTGGAACCCTGATTAATAAATCTTTTAGGAAGGAGGTTCATTTACCAAAATATTTTAAATTTTTAACTGACAAATAATAATGCTACATATTCTTTGAGTACAGTGTAATGTATCACTATGTGTATGTGCAGTCATTTCAAGAACACTGCCTGCTAGATTTTTAAAGCATATAATTCACTGTTGTTAGCTCGCGTAAGTCCTGTGCAACAGATCACTAAAACTTACTCCTGAGCTGTCTGTGACTTTGTAACTATGTTAGGCCACAAACCAAATCTTAGCAAACATAAACAGCTTGAAATTATTATTTTTTTAAATTTTCACAAAAACTTTATTGAGAATTTCATACATGTATATAACGTGTTTTGATCAAATCCATGCCCACTCCCTCCCCTCCAACATTCCCCCCCTGGAGAGGTAACCCTAAAATCTTTTAAGGATTAGATACATATGGTGCGTGCTGGGCGCCCTGGTGTGGTGTGCGGGGGCACACCTGGAGAGTCGCGGTGGTCCTGGCCACAGGCGTCTGCTTCTCTGGTCGCTCGGGCTTTCCTGGCGTGTGCGGCTCCGTGTCTCCTGGGAGCAGCGGCAGGTGGGTCGCTGTCTGCCGCTTTTTGGTGCTGAAAGTGCCTCTGCTGCTGGAGTGTTGTCCAGCCGTGTCTCCACCCTGATTTCACCTGTGCACCCTCCTCAATATGCGGGGTCCACTGGCCACTGGACCACGCGGGAAAGTATGAGGGCGGCTAAAGCTAAGGTGTCCGTGAGTCGGTGACGGAGGAATGCTGCCTCCGGAGAGGCTGGATCGCCAGTAAGACGTGGGACTCTGCTTAGTCCATGTCACAGCTTTTATTAAGTGTAGCTTCAAGTGATCCAGCTCTCTATTATTGAGAGAAGACTGGGATATTTATACCATGGGGGTAGTGGTAAAAGCTTTGGCTGATAGATACTTTGTGAGACATTCTATTTGCATATGGAAGTGGGTTTCTG
>NW_008348089.1:2326588-2327726 GCF_000622305.1 Nannospalax galili | reverse complement strand
AGTATGTTTCTAATAGGCCCAAGGACATTTTGACTTTTAACCAAGAAACTGGCTGCTTTTCTTTGGGATCTTTTTATCCTAACTGCCTAGCCAATTTCTACCTCCTATTTTTATCACACCATCCTCTAAAGGGGTTACCCAAATTGCCAATAGGGAATAAGGATGCTGACAGCTCTGGCTTCTTCCATGCTGAACAGGGATGCAAGGTGAGGCAATTGGAGTACCCCTTCAGTGGGTCTTTCTAAAAGACTCCCAAATTGCATAACTCTTGTCTCTAAGGGAAGAAGAAAGTCCTTGAATCATGAATAGCAGATGTGAAGGTGAAGTAAAGGTAAGAGTAATTAACATTACAAGTTCTAGACAGGGAACTAAAAAAAAGTCATAATGGCAATTTTCAAATGTTCATATGAGATTCTATTGGAGTTTCTTGACAAGGGCTTCCAGAAGCATCCCTCTATTGGGTTCCTCCTCATTTTTCTTTTGTCTTCCAAGGCTGGACTAGTTGGCTGGGAAGAGTGGCTGGATACTCAGGTGAGGAAACAGTGACCCTGCTTGGTACTCCTTTAATGAATAAGCACAGCTGTCAACAAGCTCAATTGTGACAATGTTTTAGTGATCAGGCTCAGCCAAAGTCGCGATGATGGTAGTTACTTCATGCAGCAGGGACTGCTGTATAGAATCTTCTTATTAAAAGGACCTGGAATTCAAAAGGATTTGGTGCTAGGAGCCACATATGAAGGAGAACATATGTTGTTTGTTTTTCTGAGTCTGTGTTACTTCACTTAGTATAAAAGTTTCTAGAACCATACATTTACCTGCAAATTTCATTATTTCATCTTTCTTTACTGCTGAATAGAACTCCACTGTGTAAATATACCACATTTTTGTTAACAATTCATCAGTTAAGGGACATGTAGGTTGCTTCCATCTCTTACCTATTGTGAAAAGAGCACCAACAAACATGGTTGTACAAGTGTCTCTACAATAGGCTGAGTCCTTTGGGTATATGCCGAGGAGTAGTATAACCAGGTCATATGGTAGGTTCACTTTAAGTTTTTTGAGTTCTCCACACTGTTTTCCATAGAGGCTGCACAAGTGTGCAATCCCACCAGCAGTGAATGAGCATTCCCCTTTCCCC
>NW_008348089.1:2323557-2326489 GCF_000622305.1 Nannospalax galili | reverse complement strand
TTTAGCCCATCTTTTCATTGGGTCATTTGGTTTCTTGATTCTTTGCTTTTTGAGTTCTTTATATATTCTGGATGTTAAACCTCTGTCAGCTGTGTCACTGGTGAAGAATTTTTCCCATTCTGTGAGTTTTCTCTTCACTTTTTTGATTGTTTCTTTTTCTGTACAGAGGCTTTTTAATGAGGTCCCACTTACTGATTGCTGACCTTAATTCTTGAGCAGCTTCTGTCTGATTTAGAAAATCCTTTCCAACACTTATATCCTGTAAGTTACTGCCAATATTTTCTTGTAATATTTTCAGGGTTTCCAGTTTCACATTGAGGTCTTTGATCCATTTGGAGTTGACTTTTGTGCAAGGCCAATAATAAGGATCTAGTTTCATTCTTCTACAGGTGGAGATCCAGTTTTGCCAGCACCATTTGTTGAAGATGCTGTCTTTCCTCCATTGTGTATTCCTGGCACCTTTGTTAAATATGAGGTGGCTAAAATGGCGTGTACTCAGATTTGGATCTTCAATGATGTTCCATTGATCTATGTGTTTGTTTTTGTCCCAGTACCATGCTGTTTTTATGACTGTGCTCTGTAGTATACTTTGAGATCTGGTATAGTAATCCCCCCAGCATTGCTCTTTGTGCTCAGGGTTGCTTTGGCTATCCTGGGTCTTTCATGCCTCCATATGAATTGAAGGATGCATTTTCCTAATTCTGTGAAGTATATCTCATGGATTTTGATTGGGATTGCATTGAATCTGTATATTGCTTTTGGTAGGATGGTCATTTTAACAATATTAATTCTTCCAATCCATGAACATGGGAGGTCCTTCCATCTCCTGCTGTCTTCCTCAATCTCTTTCTTTAATGATTCAAAATTTTCACTGTAGAGATCTTTGGTGTCTTTTGTCAGATTTATTCCAATATATTTTAATTTTTTTTGCAGGAACTGTGAATGGGAGCATTTCCCTGCATTCTTTCTCCAATTGCTTGTTATTGGTATATAGAAAGGCTACTGATTTTTGTAGATTGATTTTTATAACCTGTCACTATACTGAAAGTGTTGATCAATTCTAGGATTTTTCTGGTGGAACTTTTGGGATCTCTTAGGTAGAGTATCATATCATCTGCAAAATGTAATACTTTGACCTCTTCTTTTCCAATTAGTACTCCTTTAATTTCCTTCTCCTGTCTTATTGCTCTAGCAAGAGTTTCAAGCACTCTGTTGAAAAGGAGTGGAGATAGTGGACATCCTTGTCTGGTTCCTGATTCTAATGGGGATGCTTCCAGTTTTTCTCCATTTAGAATGATGTTGGCTGTGGGTTTGTTGTATATAGCTTTAATTATGTTGAGTTATGTTCCCTCAAGTCCAATGTCCTCTAGGACTTTGAACATATATACATGCTGAATTTTGTCAAAGGGCTTTTCTGCATCTATTGAGATGACAATGTGTTTTTTGTCTTTGAGTCCATTTATATGATTAATGATGTTTACTGACTTGAGTATATTGAAACATCCCTGCATTTCTTGGATAAAGCCAACTTGATCATGGTGAATGATCTTTTTGATGTGTATCTGTATGCGGATTCCAAGTATTTTGTAGAGAATTTTTGCATCTATGTTCATTAAGGGTATTGGTTTATAGTTTTCTTTTTTGATTGTGTCTTTACCCAGTTTGGGTATTAGAGTGATGTTGGCTTCATAGAAGGAATATGGGAGTTCTCCCTCTGTTTCTATCATTTTGAATAATTTAAGTAGTATTGGTTGGAAGTCTTCTTTAAATGTCTCGTAGAATTCTGCCGTAAGTCCATCTGGGCCTGGGCTTATTTTAGTTGCGAAGCTTTGTATTACTGTTTCAATTTCCTTATATGTTATGGGTCTGTTTAAACTGTTGATCTCTTCTTAGTTTAACTTTGGATGTTCCCATGATTTCAGATATTCATATATTTCTTTTAGACTTTCAGATTTAGTAGTGTATAATTTTTTTTAAATATTCCTTTATAATGGTCTAGATCTTTTGGTTATCTGATTTTGTTGATTTGGATTTGCTCTTTCTTTCTTTTGGTTAACTGGGCTAAGGATCTGTCTATCTTATTCAGCTTTTCAAAGAACCAGCTCTTAGATTCATTGATTCTTTGTATTGTTTTGTTTCTATTTCATTAATTTCTGCTCTGATTTTTGTTATTTCTTCTCTTCTGCTGGGTTTGGGTTTCATTTGTTCTTGCCTTTCCAGTGCCTTGAGTTGCAGTGTTAGGTCATTTATTTGGGCTCTTTCTAGTTTTTTAATGTAGGCACTTAGAACTATAAACTTTCTTCTTAGGATTGCTTTTAATGTGTCCCAGAGGTTGTGTTGTGTTGTATTGTCCTTATCATTGAATTCCAGAAATTCATTTATTTCTTTCTTAATTTCTCCTTTGACCCACTTATTGTTTAGGGGTGTGTTGTTCAATCGCCATGAGTTCATGTGGTGACTAAGGCTTTGTCCAGTGTTGATTTTGAGCTTTATTTCATTGTGGTCCGATAGAATGTATAGAATTATTTCAGTATTTTTGTATTTGTTGAGGTTTGTTTTGTGGCACAGTATGTGGGCAATCTTTGAAAAAGTTCTATGAGGTGCTAGAAGAAAGTGGATTCTTTGGTGTTTGGGTGGAATAATCAAAAGATGTCTGTTAGGTCCATTTGATGTATGGTATCATTTAATTGAGCTGTCTCTCTGTTTATTATTTGTCCAGTTGACCTGTCTAATGGAGACAGTGGGGCATCGAAGTCCTCTACTATTACTGAGTTGTGGTTAATCTGTGTCTTAAAGGCCTGTAGTGTTGTTTTTATGAATTTTGGTGCAACAGAATTTCGTGCATATATGTTAAGGATTGTAATATCTTCTTGGTTAACTGTTCCTTTGATCAGAATGAAGTGACCCTCCTTATCTCTTCTGATTAGTTTTA
>NW_008348089.1:2317980-2323023 GCF_000622305.1 Nannospalax galili | reverse complement strand
TTCCTTTGTATGTGACTTGTTGTTTTTCTTTTGCTGCTTTCAGTATTCTCTTTTTGTTCTGTACATTTAGTGTTTTTGCTATAATATGTTGTGGGGAGTTTCTTTTCTGAGCCTATTTGGTGTTCTATGTGCTTCCCTGTAGTATGTGCTTCCTGTATTTGTATGGGATGTCTTTCCTTAATTTCTGGAAATTCTCTTCTACAATCCTGTTTAAGATCACGTCAAAACCATTAACCTAAAATTCTTCTTCTTCCATTCCTATGATCCATAGATTTGGTCTTTTCATGGTGTCCCACTTCTCTTGCATATTCTATACCTGTGTTTTTTTCCATACTCCATACTCTTTGCTTGAGTGGTCCAATTCTTCAACTTTATCCTCAAGTGTTGATATTGTTTTCCATTTCATTCATTCTATCTTTGAGGCTTTCCCCTGTTTTTTCAAGTTGGATTATTGAGTTTTTCACTTCCTTCTTCATTTCTGCCTGAGTTTTCTTCAATGTTTGCATCTCTTTTGTGAATTCATTCAGAAGTTTATCCCTATCTCCTTTTAGCTCTTTGATTTGTTTGTGTGTTCTTTAAATTTGTTGATTCCTTGATCATGTTTATGATTGTTCTTTTAAATTCAGTGTCCTGGTTTATCTCTAGAGGGTTCTCCTCATAGATCTCTTCTACAGGATTGGTAGGGTTTGGGGGGGACATAATGTTTTGGCTTTCCATTTTATTATTCTTTCGTAGTTTTGGCATGTGAATTTCTTTTGTTGTTTATGATTTTGATATGAGAATTAAGTTGAAGAATGCTTCTGTTTGTATTATCCTGGTGCCTAGATCCTTTCTTAATTGTTATGTAAAGCTGGTTGGTACAGGGCTCAGGTTCTCCCAGGTTTATTTTGGAGGGAACTGATGGCTTCAGATCAGCTATTCAGGGGTACTCACAAAAGCCCAATTCAGGTTCCAGTCAGGTACACTCAGGCTTCTTTTATCACATGGAGGCAGGATCCAGGCTCTCTCAGGCAGTCCTGTGTGTTGTCAACCCTATGCCAGAGGGAGGCCAAAGGGGGGCCAGAACTCAGCACTCTCTGGACATCTGCTGAGATCCCAGCCTTAGCCTACCAAAGCCAGATTTGCCCTCGGGCCTTGGGAGGGGCCTCACAAAATACCAGGTAAGGGGAATGTCATGGCACAATTAGGGGAAGCTCACCACCACATGGAGGCAGGATCTGGGGGCTGTCAGGCTGTCCCCTGGGTTCTCAGGCCCTCTGGTAATTGGAGACCAGAGGGAGGCCAAAACCCAGCACACTCTGGTGGTCTGCTGAGCTCCCAGCAGCTACCCCAATGGAGGAAGTCTGAACCCACCCTCTCAGGCTGTCTGCTAGGATCTCAGCCTTAGCCTACCAAAGCCAGATCTGCCCTGGGTCCTTGGTGGGGGCCTCACAAAATCCCAGGTAGGGGGATGGTATGGCACAATTAGGGGAATCTCACCAACATGTGGAGGCAGGATCTGAGGGCTGTCAGGCTGTCTCCTGTGTTCTCAGGCCCTCTGGTAGTTGGAGGCCAGAGGGAGGTCAGAACCTGGCACTCTCTAGCGGTCTGCTAAACTTCCAGCTGCTACCTGGATGGAGGTCTGACTTGAAATTATTTTCAGGTATTTGCTCTACCCACTACAATCCTGTAATACTAGAAATTAATAACAGTAGAAATTTCAGGAGTTATCTTGCTTCTGAACCACTAACAGGTCAATGAAAAGATTCTGACACATTGTAGACGACAGGGCAGAAAGACAGTAAGAGCCAGAGGTCAGGGGAGATCAGGGCAGAACAGGGTCTTCTGGATATTCTAGGACCAATGCACACATGACTCACAGTAGCTGTGCTTACCTGCATAAGATCAAGCCAGTCAGCATTCCAACATGAGCCCAACCCATAGCTGAGGAGATATTGACAGTTGATGGCTGCTGGGTGAGGGAGAACCAGTTTTCTTGAAGGGTATGACCCCTGCTAGGTGGATCATGATCCAGAGGATGGCTCCACGGCCATGAGTATATGGGCAGCACAAATTGGACTCAATTAATTATATAAAAAAGGATACAATGTTTGAGAGGGATGGTGTTGATGTTTTGACCTGAATAAAGTAATCCTGGACATAGGGAATGCTTAATTAAAAGACAGCAGAGGGCTCAGCACCTCCGGGGTGAGAGCCCTGAGTGCCTTCTTGCTTTTTCTTTTATTGGCCTTGCAAAACAGTTACAACATGAGAAGCAGAAGCACATTAAGGGATTCCTCAAAGGATACAAACGTTTTTCCCAGCTACTTTTCCCTAGCTGTCTAGGTACAGAGTCCTGCTATAGCTACTGACCATCTTCAAGGACATTCTGGGCTCAAGATGAAGATTGTTGTGTTGGTCATTGTGCTGGCTAACACTTCCACACAGCTCCTTTTGTACAAGGAACTTTGTGGCATTCCCCCAACTTGTTTGTGGTCTTCCAAAGCATCTTGCCCAGTTAACCCTATGGCTGCCCAATCTCCTCAGTTTATACTATTTGGTTCCCTTCAGGATGGGAGCTATGGGGAAGTGAATAGAGTTAGAAGGAGGGGTGGGGGTGATTGTGATGAGAATATATTATATGCATGTATGACATTTTAAAATAATTTTAAAAATTACATTAAAAAATCTTTTAGATAGCCAGGCATGGTAGCACATCTGTGATCCCAGAACTGAAGGGGCAGAGAGGAGAATTTTAAGATGGTCACCATCCTTTCCTACAAAGCTAGTTATGGGCTAGGCTGGCCTATGCATCTTAAGCAGACAAACAAAGTCCAGACACAGTAAAATAGAAACATAACATTTCACAACCAAAGGGATACAGCTACAGTAACCTGGAGCAAAGTGAAACATCACAATAAGCATCTATGTAACAAAGTAGAAAGATGAAAAAGAGTAATCCACTATTGGATGTAACAGAAATTGAAAAATAAGGTGAACCAAACTCTAAATTAGCAAAACAAAAAAAAGAGACTACAGTGGATATAAATGATGTGAACTAAAGAAATCATAAAAGATCAATAAAATGAAGTGGGTTTTCTTTTCTGAAAAGTGAAAAAATTAACAAACTTTCAGCTAAACTAAGTAAAAAGAAGAGAACTGGAGGGCTGCTCAGTGGTTAAGAGCACTTGCTGTGCTTGCAGAGAACCAGAGTTTGGTTCCCAGCATCTACATCAGGCTGCTCACAACCACCTATAATTCCAGTTCCAGGATTCCAATACCCTCTTCTGATCTCTGTAGGTACGTGTACTCATGTACACACACACACATACGAAATAAAAACATAATTAAAAAGAAAATAAATATTTGTTTGGTTCTTTTGTTTGTTTTTTGTTTTGTTTTGTTTTTGAGACAGGGTCTCCCTTTAGTCCCAGCTGGCCTAGAACTCACTATGTAGACCAGGTTGACCTTGAACTCATAGAGATCACCTGCCTCTGCCTGCTGAGAGCTGGGATTAAAGGTGGGTGCCGCCACACCCAGCAAATAAAATAAGTCTTTTCTAAAATAAAAGACTGAGCTGGGTGCCAGAAAAGCACAATTTCAATCTGAATACCATTTGAATGGGCACCCAACTCAAAGCGTGAGTCACAGAAAGCAACAAAATGCCTTCCCTGTACCAACCAGCAAGAAACAATTAAAATCAGAACAAATAACATCTATAAGGAACCACCAGGCAGAGAGAGACTTTAGTACTAAGCCATATGGTCCAG
This sequence comes from Nannospalax galili, assembly GCF_000622305.1. Lineage (NCBI taxonomy): Eukaryota > Metazoa > Chordata > Mammalia > Rodentia > Spalacidae > Nannospalax > Nannospalax galili. The sequence continues at coordinate 2,319,274 of NW_008348089.1, read as the reverse complement.
AGGTCCTGTCATGGGGCAGAGAGGACCACTAAAGACTCATGTGTGGACTGCTCATATTTTATTTATTATGCTAGATAAGTGTCGATGCATTCTGACCTTTGAATACAGAATGAAGAAAAACATATACATGTGTACATTTGGCCCAAGAAACAATGTGGCTTTCTCTAGAGAATTTACAGGAGGGAAAGTGAGTACAGAGTTAAACCCAGTAGGCCACTAATAAAAAGAGGTCAGAATAAAGCAAGCACAGCAACTCAGTGCCACATGAAGAAGAAGACAACATTCTCACGTAGCCATACATAAATGCTACTTGGTCAGAACAATCAAGGCACCCCAGGGAAAAGAAAGAAGGCAGGTAGCTCTGAGGGATCAAAAAGGACACAGTGAGTCAAGTCCTTTGGTTTCTCAAATTGATAAATTAATCTCTGATCCTAAAGAAGATGAAGGCCTCTCTGCAGAATCTGGAAGTATGTCACAGAAACTCTCAGTCACATTTTGGGGCTTTATAACAGAAACTCATGGCTAGGAAAAGAACCAGGTGCAGAGGACAGGGCAACGCCCATCACTAGAAAGCAGGCCATAAGGAAGCGGAAACCTTGGTACCAGCTCAGCTGGCTCTTGTGAGAAAGGCCACTAGATCATTTTGCAGCAAAGCTCCCTGGGCTTCTGTTTCCACATTTGAAAACCCAAGTTTTAAAAACATCTCTTCTTGCCTACCCTCAGGCCTCTCTTGGGGTAAGTCTATCGCGGAGCCCTCCGTGCCTTGACTCCCCCAGCCTCATACACCCTTCCATCTGCCCCGCTGTTCTCTACTCCTAGTTTGGGCCCTGCGCCATTCCTAGTCTTGGGTCCCCAGACACCTGGGGAACCAATACTGCTTCCTGATCCTTTTCACCCAGACCAACTTAGTGCCTTCCTTGGGCTCCAAGAGCACTGCTTCTGGACCTGGCCCCGCCCTCACCTCTCTCTGCTTCCCTGGACCTGCACCACTGGCTAACTCTCCTAACCTGCTCTCCTATCCTCAGCCTCTTGGGCTAAGTCTATCGTGCAGCCCTCTGTGCCTTGACTCCCCCAGCCTCACTCACCCTTCCATCTCCCCAGCTGTTCTCTACTCCTGGTTTGGGCCCTGTGCCACTCCTAGTCTTGGGGCCCCAGAAACCTGGGGAACCAATACTGCTTCCTGATCTTTTTCACCCAGACCAAATTAGTGCCTTCCTTGGGCCCCAGGAGCACTGCTTCTGTACCTGGCCCCGCCCTCACCTCCCTCTACTTCCCTGGTCCTGCAACACCCACC
>NW_008348089.1:2310910-2312628 GCF_000622305.1 Nannospalax galili | reverse complement strand
ATATAGAGATTAGAAATGCATGTGAAAACGTCTCAATGTCAATTGCCTTAAAATGAATTTTTCTGTATGAAACTGTGTGTTTTAACAATGAAGTAGAGATCTTTTTAAGCGTTAAAACCTCAATTAATTTTATGTCTTATAGAGTTTATAACGAGTAAAAGATTGTATAGGCATAGTAATTCATCTGTAAACCTAAAAATGTACAGCCAATTTTGAAAGAGATGTACCCTAGCTCAGAAAAATGTTATTGAATAGGTTAATGTTGTTGTAATGAAATGCTTCTTCTAATAAAAAATAAAAATAAAAAATAAAAACATCTCTTCTTGAGCTATCATTTCAAAAGGGATAAACAGACGTCTTTTCATCTTTTCCTAAGACATAGCTCATCATCCTGTTTCCATGAACTCAGATAATCAAGCATCCTCACGTATCTGGGAATAAAAAAATAAAACCTAAAAGCTACACGTAACGAATCATGAATTTAATTATCACAAGTTGAATGCTATTAGATTGTACCACATGTAAGCATACATTCTAGAGGTTCAGAGAAATTGCAATGACCACTAACTGAATTGATGTCGGATGCCTTAGGAAGCAGATAATGCGATCTGGTCATTGTGGGGTGGGTGAGGATGGGTCGTGACAAGTACAGGGAAGGAGAGTGTCTGCATTACATGCAGTATAACAACTGGCATTTACTGAGTGTCTCTGATGTCTCAGTGACTTTACATATGTTCCCTCAATATTGAAAAGTATTATTTTCTTTTCAGATGAGAAAACCGAATCTCATAGCCCACATACAAAGTAGAACAGTACACAGCCTCAAGCCCTGGTCTGTGCGGTCCCATAGCCCTGGCTCTCTTACTGAGCCTATACTGCTTCTCCTGCTGAGGCCGAATAGGAGAGAGGATGTAAAAAGATCCAGAAACAACAAACCCCTGGAAAATCAGAGCTGCAATGAATAAGGTTGGTTCCAAATTTCAAACCTAAAGGCAACAGCAAGCCCTTCTTCTCTTTTAACCCTGGGAATTGATCTCTAGCAGTATAATATGGAAGGAATGTTGTAGATTCCCACTTGTTTATAGATGCCCAGCACAGATTGTACAGCATTAGAAATTAAGGGCATAAAAATGAAATAGAGTCAATATGTGAGTAATGTTACAATTTTCCCTATTTTACCATAGAAATGTAAGGAAAATCAGAGAAAACACAACTTTTTTCATGAGACAAAGAAAAAAAAAGGTGTAGATAAAAGATAAAATTTGAGAATTCTTCCGCAGCAATGTAGCCACTAACAAGTTGTCCTGGCTACAGTAAATAACCTCCTACCCACACTTGGGCAAGAAATTCTACTCAGTGAGCCACAAATAAAAAGACAGCATGGACTACTATCCTCAGGCCTCTTGGGGTAAGTCTATAGCGCAGCTCTCCGCGAACCGTGACTCCCTAAGCCACATTCACCCTTCCATCCCCCCCCCACCATTCTATACTCCTAGTTTGAGCCCTGCGCCATTCCTAGTCTTGGGGCCCCAGACACCTGGGGAACCAATACTGCTTCCTGACCCTTCTCACCCAGAGCAACTCAGTCCCTTTCTTGGGCTCCAGGAGCACCACTTCTGGTCCTGGCCCTGCCCTCACCTCGCTCTGCTTCCTCTGGCTTGCACCACAGGCTAACTCTCCTAGCCTGCACTACTATCCTCAGGCCTCTTGGGGTAAGT
>NW_008348089.1:2298260-2310645 GCF_000622305.1 Nannospalax galili | reverse complement strand
CTAGTCGACCTAGGAGGGCAAGGAGCAAAAACTGTCTTTTATGTCCCTCTGACCAAATTATTATAGGCCTCAAAGTATGTCTCTTAAACATCCAAGAAGGTTAGTTCCACCAGTCTGGTACTTTTAATTACTGTACGTCATGTAGATACATCTTGGGCAAAGACATTTTTTTTAAAGGTTAAAACCTCACTCAATTTTATATCTTATAGGGTTTATACTGAGTTCAATACTGTCTAACTATATTAATTCAACTGTGAACCTAAAAATTTACAGCCAATATTGAAAGGGATGCATCTTTGCTCTGGAAATTGTTATTGAATATGTTAATGCTGTAATGGAATGCGTCTTCTAATCATGTGGTTATTAAATAATTTTTTTTTTTTTAAAAAAAGCAAATAATGTAAAAAAAAAAAAGACAGCATGAAGGGCTGGAGAGATGGCTCAGCAGCTAAGAGCACTGGTTGCTACTGCAGAGGACCCAGGTTCCATTCCCAGCACCCACGTGGAGACTTATCAACTGACCATAGCTTCCAGGGAATCCAACACCCTTTACTGACCCCTATGAGCACTGCATGTACAAGTGCACTTACCTGCAGGCAAAACACTCATACACATAAAATAAAAATAAATAAATAAATAGAGAACAGGAAAGTAGAGGGGTGAGTAGAAGGGTTCTAGCAGGAGGGGGTAAGAGAGGGGAATGGGGTGAAATCGACTAAAACTCGTTATATAAATTATGAAGCTGTCGAACTGTGGAAGTTTTGAAAATTAAAATTTGCTTAGTTCAAACTTGAAAACCTTCAGCTGGTAGCAGCTACTGACTCCTACACAGGGATTTGGCCGTGTAAGACTTCATTGTGCAACTCTGCATCAAATCATGTACTGATTTTGAGTTTTACCACATTTTAAAGACAATTTTAGGGGCTGGAGAGATGGCTCAACGGGTAAGAACACTGGTTGTTCTTGCAGAAGACCCAGGTTCAAATCCCAGCATCCACATGGCAGCTAACAACTGTCCGTAACTCCAGTCCCAAGGGATCCAACAGCCTCTTCTGAACTCCATGGGCATTGCATGACCCAGGTGCACTTACCTACATGCAGGCAATACATGCATACATGTAAAAATAATAAATAAAAATATTTTTTTAAAGACAGTTTTAGCATACTTCAGCAATGGAGGCACAGTGTCCTGAACTTTTCTTTGATGAGATTTTATCACTGCTTCAGTCTTGTCACATGTTATTAGCCTGGTTACATTTTCCATTTCTTCATTATTTAATCTTGTTAGGTTGCATAGCAGCAAGAATTTGTTTCTTGTAAGTTTTTCATTTTTCAGCATGTATTTGCTCATAGTAGTTTCTAATTATTCTTTGTATTTCTGTGGTTTCAGTTGTGACACACCTCCTTTTAAGTATATCTGATTTTATACATTTCAGTCTTTTTTTTTTTTTCCTGGTCTTTTTGAAACAGGGCCTCCCCGTAGCCCCAGCTGTCCTGGAACTCACTATGTAGACCAAGCTGGCCTCGAACTCACAAAGATCCACCTGCCTCTGCCTCCCAACTCCTCAGAGTTGCTGAAATGTCCCCAAGGAAATAGTGCTTCCCAGAGTGCAGAAAGGGGAACCCCAGGTTTGGGCTATCTGAAGCCCACTGAGGTGCATGATACCACTGAAATCTCCTATCCTTAACATTTGTGTAAAAATTGCTTACACAAGTTTAAACATCACTGGGGGTGGGGGGGAATCTACACTTGAAACTGTTGCAAGAAACTGTATTGTTCCTCTCAAACCAGGCTACCCATTGGTGTAGGGTCATTAGTACAAACACTAGTTTGCCAGACTTCTCTTGGCTGTGAACCTCTTCCTATTTATCTAGCACAGACACATCATTAAAATACCACAGCTAAACTGGATTCATCTATAGCAAGAATTCTTCAGCCCTGCTGCAGGCTAATTATTGTGAGCAGGGAAAGTAAAAGATTTTAGTGTCAGGTGCAACACAGTTTGCTTGTATACCTTTGTTAATTAGTTCTTATGTAAGTGATTCATTTTATAACCTTTAGATTTCTGGTTTAGGTTGGGATAAAAACATTAACTTTTCGGCCACGCATGGTGGTGCACGCCTTTAATCCCAGCACTCAGGAGGCAGAGGCAGGCAGATCTTGGTGAGTTCAAGGCCAGCCTGGTCCACATAGTGAGTTCTAGGACAGGTGGGGCTACAGGGAGACCCTGTCTCAAAAAGACCAAAAAAAATATTAACTTTTCTTTTTCTAAAAGGAATGGAGACTCCTGTGATGCTTTAATCTTGGGTGAAAGGAAACCAAGATTTCGCCACTTAGATGAAAGAGCATGTTGTGAATACATGTCTTTTCCAAGGACATCTTTATGAAGCAATTGAAATTATGGTCATTATTAAAATGTTTCAAGACTCCTCAAAACATTGCTTAAGACTCAGGTAACTGAGATGACAAATATGTCTTTATTTTGAATTAAATATTTACCTTGAGTTTTCCTTCTACTTTCAAGGAGATCAACATCAAATATATAAGAGAATTATTTTTTAAAAAGTTTATAAAGGAGAGGGGAAATAATCTATTTTTTGTAACTTCATAGTTGATAGTAACCTAAAGGAAAATGGGCTCTAATTAGCATACCTCCAGCGCCATCCCAAAATCTTTTGTCTCTTTGACCAGTTTGGGGAACCATTTTTTTATTTATTCATCAAAAAATGGTTTTGAAGTACTTACAGTCTGTCAGTCTGATATCTGTTATGGGGAAAGAGAAGAAAAAAAGACAAACCTTGAGCTTTCAATCAAGAGACATAGTGGAGTGGGAAAGGGGCCAAGTACTGCTAGAAAATGATCAGTGCCACATAAAATAGCAAGTCCATAAGGTGATGGTGATCATGCAAATCTATCTAGGAAGAATCGTCAGAGAAGACTCCTAGAAGACACTGTGGCAGTACCCTAAAGAAGTATAGGGCACAGCCTAGTAAATGTATGGCATAGGATGTTCCAGCTCTAGAGGCAACACATATCATGTAGCTAAGGAATATCAATAAACCACAGTGGCTAGGACAGAGTGACGGGAAGCTTCTTTAGGCGATAAACCGATAAACCGGGAAGGCTGGGAAGGAGACTCACCCTGTAGGACCTTGGAGTATGTCTTAGTCTCCTTTCTGTTGCTTTAACAGAATATTTGAGTCTGGGTAATTTATAGAAGAAAGAGGTCAATTGTGTCTCAAAGTTCTAAACTCTAGACCTGCAAGATCATGGAACCAGCTTTTGTCAGCTTCTAGTGAATGCTTAGTGCTGCTTCAACTCATGGTAGGAGGCAGAAGGGCAAGCAAGTGCTTGTGGAAGAGGAACAGAGGTTGAGCGGGCCCAAAAGCTAACCCATTCTAGTGAGAAAGCATTCATCCATTCATAAGGATGCCACCCCAGGGACTCAAGGCCTTCCCACACATTGCAGTGCTCACCATAGCAGAGTCCTTTGAACTTTAAATATGTGGGGAAAGCATTGAAAAAGTTCATGATACATCCCCATTTACATTTTCAAAGACTACCCCGGTTACTGTGTGGGAAGAATTGGCTATAGAGTGGCATCAAAAGCAGGGGGCCCTGCTTAAGTTGGTGTGCATAGTTCAGACAGAGAGGGTGGTGACTTGGACCAGATTAGGAGCTGGGAAGATGGTGGGAAATGTTTGGAGGTGAATCCACAAGTGGTTGTCATGGGTTGAAAGATAACCCTTAAAAAATATATGTCCTTAGTGCCAGGAATGGTGGCACATGTCTTTAATCCCAGCACTTGGCAGGCAGAAGATCTCCATGAGACGGAGGCCAGCTTGGACTATATACTGAGTTCCAGGCCAGCTGAGGCTACAGGGAGACCCTGTCTCAAAACCAAAATGAGAAAAAGTGTGCCCTTAATGTCTTTATCTTAACCCCTGGAATTTGTGAGTGTGATCTCATTTGGAAACTGAACCTTTGAAGATATAATTAAGTTAAAATTCTCCAGATGATATTATCCTGGATTATCCATACAGGCCTTAAATTCAGTGATAAATCTCCATATGAGAGAGAAGTGGCACTCATAAAAGAGAAGAGAAAGTCACATGAAGACAAAGACACGAGATTCAAGTTATGCATTCATAAGTCAAAGGCTGTCCGCTGTCACCAGAAGCTAGACGAGGCAAGCAAAGATTACCCCTTGGCATTCAGAGGGCACATAGCTCTTCAATACCTTGGTTTCAGACTTCCGTTTTGAGAACAATGAGAGAATAAATTTCTGTTGTTTTAAGGCACCGACTTTATGATAATTTGTTGCAGCAGCTCTAGAAAACCAGCTTGTAAATTAGATTCTGTGTATAGACGAGTCTGTAGCTGAGAGCAGAGCCAGGGTTAGTTAGTATCTATATAAGATCACAGGGGAAGCCATGGCTCTGAATTCAATCAGTAGGGAATTAATGAAGACACAGAGAGATATTGTTCCTACGCCTGGGGCTCTTTGAGGCTGTGCTCTCACAAAAGCGTGGTAGGAGGGGCAGCACATTCTGTGGGAAGAGGCCCAAGGAACAGAGTGACATTGCTCTTTGCATGAGATGAGCACTGACACTTGACCATGGGATTTTCCAAGGAGGAAATTGTTCATAACCTTGTCAAGGATGGCTTCAGCAGAGAAGCAAAAAGACTTTTAAGTCACCCATGAAAGAAAGCTGCAGAGCTCCAGTGGGCAGAAAAATGTCAACACGGTCCGGTCTTGTAGGTTCCACTCTACTCTCTTCTTATCAGGCAGTTAAGGAGGTATAATTAAGTCTAGCAAGGACAGAACCTACTGATTCAGTTTATTGGTGTCATAGATATCATTACTTTCATGGTCATATGTTCCATTTTTTTCAGTGTGTACCCTGTTAGGCTCTGTGTCGGCTGATAGCAGAAAACACATGTGTGTACTGATGCTACCATCAACTTGAAGTGGCTTTTATTTCTATTTTACAGGTTAGAAAATGAAATGTCTCTAGGGATTAATGTTTCTGATAAAATGTTTAACATACAATGTATCTTGATTCCCTGTTACTGTGATAAAATACCCTGACAAAAGTGCTTTAAGGGAGAAAGACTCCATTTTGGCTCAGGATCGGAGGATATAGACTATCACTCCAGAGAAGGCAAGTTTGCAGGAGTTTGAAGCAGCTGACTACGCTGCATCTGTAATCAGGGGAAAAAGAACAGCGAATACTTATGCTCATCTCACTGCTTCATGTGGTCTAAGACATAAGCCTAGGGAGCAATGCTACCCACTTTTAGTGGGTCTCCCCATTTTAACTAACCTCACAGGTGTTCCTGGAGGTTTGTCTCTTAGGTGATTCCAGATCCTGTTAAGTTGACAACTAACCCTAACCATCACACTGTGATTCTATAGGGTAGGCATTATTCTTGGTTAGTGAAGTCTTACAGTTCCTTTCATTGGAGACATTAATTCATTTTTCTTCTAGCTCCATTTGAGAATTCTGTAACTCCATTAAAGTTATTGAAGTATGCCCCTACCAACACCACGGGCTAGCAAACAAAAAGCCCAGTTCTAGGAATCGGTTCTCTCTTTTGAAGCTGTTGACCAGGGAGGCCCTGTAGACCTTCAACCAATATGGGCTATTGCTCTTGGTTACCCTCTGGAACTTGACAGGAAGATCCTATTGCTGAAGACACTACATACATGAGTCATAGAATAAACATGAAGAAATCAAGTTGGTACTAGCCTTGAAGCTTCATCTCTACTGCCTAGCTTTCATAGCATTGGAAGGTGCTACTGGGAGAGAAAAATAATCTTTGACTTTACTTGTCTGTGAACCCTCCACCTACAATAATGACTTGTCTGGCAAGCTATGATGCATGGTACAACAGTGGCACAGATGTAACAGGAATAACCAACCAGTGCCTGATTGGATCTAAGGCCTGCTTCGGAAGATGGAGCCCATACCTGGCACTGTTATCAGGGCCAAGAACTTGTAGCTAAACAGATCACAGGCCACAGTGGCAAATATGCTGCTGTTGTCCTGTTAAATAGACATAGCATTAAACTGACTCCTAATGACTTATTGTTATACCCATAGATTAGTGCATCTCTCAGATTTCATTAGAGAAGCTTCTTGCAATAGATAGCAATTAACACAGAAACCCACAACTTATAAACTGCCGAAAATAAGAGACTTTGGAGTTCTTGACACCCCCTCCTCCCAAGAGTCAGGGATCCTTGTGGAAGAGGGGGCAGAAAAATTCTAAGAGTTAGAGCCAGAGGAGGGTAGATGAACACTAGGAACCCATATTTTCCAGACACAACAGGGCAGTTACACAAGATCTGCACAAGCCCAAGTCAGACAAATACCCAGCATGGATGGCGGAGGTGGGCAAGATACTCCAGCCTTATCCAAGGAAGTGTTGGTAATTGATAGCTGCTGGGAGAGGGAAAGTCAGTTTTCTTTAGGGTTGTGATGTTGGGTAGGTTGAACAGGATCCATGGCGTGGACCCAAAGAGAAGATAATAAAGTATCAAAATCTTTCCCCCATTGTCACCTCCAGTATGCTTTCAAGGTATGTTGTTATCATACAGTAGACTAAAAAGTGTTTTGGATTAGGTTGAGGAATGGGGTCACGCAGCAGAACCTCAAATTACTGCTATGAGAGTTGAGTAGCTGTGGCACTAGATTTCTACTGACAATTTTTCTCCTTTCCCAGAATGTGACAGAATTACAAGATGTTGTTCAAGCCAAAAAGAGTCCAAGAAAACCAGAAAAAATATTGTCTTCAGATTGGATAGATCAAAATGGGTACAGCCAAGAGAACATTATTATTATAGTTATAATAAACATTATGCCTTTAATGTCCATGCCTTTAACCTGTATACCCTTAATTCTTCCTTCTTACAAAGCAGTTTGCTTTTTCTGATAGTGGAAAGGAATGTCTTACTTGCTGTATTATGTATGTATTTTTTATTAGAGCATTCATTACTAGAGAGACAAGCTAATTTTGACAAGTCATGTTACCCTGTCTTAGACACAAGATTATTGGGAGAAAGGTCCAGAAGGGTTATACAAGTAAGTTGGAAATGCTTCTACCTAAGAACACACAGTACTCTAAAATTCAATTAAGAAAGGCACATCTGCTGTAGGTTGGAACTGCAAAGGAGTTTGGGAGTTGAGGACATGAAAATAGAGGATACTTGGCCTTCCTGAACTGCTGGACAAGAATTTTAGCACCCTACCTCTTATAAGGAAGATGCCAATGCTTACAGAGTTCAAAAGTTTATTTGAAGATAAACTTTGAAAATCTTATTAATTGTTCATGCATCCTTCAAGCCCAATAAAACAGGTTCTGTAAGGCAGTGTAAAGAACACTGAAAATGTTGGAAAACTCTACAGTTTCTGTGCAAACTTTATTCTCCCTATGTTTGTAAAATTAGTAAAAAAATAACCTCCCCAAATTAGAAATTTAATATGCATTTAGAATCAATTCTATGTATAAAATAGCTCAAACTTCACTTGTATATAAAATTCCAAAACCTCTGGTATCTTCTTGTCTCCCGGGAGATTTTTCAGGAGCAAGGAAGGGTTAGCCAACAGAGTGCTTAGCCTGTAACACTCCATCTTTCTTTCCCCACTCAGAGAATCCAGCGCAGGTTAGCAGCATCAGCCCAGGCGATTCTAAAGCTTAGGACCACCCAGAACTATTTGGAGTCATCATGAGGATGGAGAAGAAGGAAAAGTAAGGAGAGGAAGCAGGAGAACTGTACAGGTGTCTTGGTCCCTCAAGGGAACCTCACTAGCTTCCTTAGTGAGGTAGAGGTCTCCAGGGCCTAGGATAAGCCAGCAGACACCACATACCTACAAAACTGGCAAAACAACGAGAATAACACAGGAATAAATTAAAAAAAAATTTTTTTAATTAAAATTTTGTGCATTTCATATCGAACATCTCAGTCAATCCTAATCATCTTTATACCCTGTCCCCACTGGCACCCTCCCAGAGTCCCGCATTCTGTTATTTGTATTAAGGCCTATTGTGTCAAGTTAGTGTCCCTAGATGTTCCTCAGTGCAAGTTCATCGACTGAGGCCTAGTCAGCTTACCTAGAGTCCCTCGCTTTAGGAAGATCAGATCTTCCTCACCCAGCAGTAATCATTTGCCAATATTTCTTCAGCTAAGATTGGGGTCTGCTGTCCATTTCCCTAGTTCAATGCTGGGTTTTTATTTGCTTGAGTTTGCATGGGACTTATGTACGCTGATATCATTGTTGTAGATTCATCTGAGCAAGATCCCAGGAGTTTGGAGAATTCTGTTTCCATATGGTCGTGCACCTCCTCCCTGGCTCTCACTATCTTTCTGGCCCCTCTTCCACAATGCTCCCTGAGTCTTGGGTCGGTGAAGTTTAATATAGGAGCCATGTCCAAGAACCAACATTCTGCAGACTCTTAATCTCTACACTTTGGCCATTTGTGACCTTTTGTGTTCCTGGTCCTCTGTTGCATGAGGGAGCTTCATTAAAGAGAGGTGAGATATTCATTAGTAACCTCTTCACCCATTTTCTATGTTCTGTGAGCCTTAGGTATAGAGGTTGTATTATAGATGTGTCACTTAGGCCTGGGTAATTCATAAATAATGTCTGTGTGTGACCAGCTGTGATTCTTGGTAATAATCTCCATCTGGTGCATAAGAAGCTTCTTTGATGAGTAGTGACTGGAATATTTGTAGATATAAAGATATATATTTTGTACCTAGTAAGAAATTACATTAGTCTAGAGATGAGACAGTCTTGGAGTTTTCTCAAAGACCTATGACCTCTCCAGCCATGTGTATTACAGTACCACACTTGAGTTTTCTCCGAAGAGTGGCTTTTTAGTCCAATTAGGTAGCTGTTGATTGCCCCCAAGATAAAAGTGCCACTACTGCACCAATGTCCTATGCTGTGCCAACCATTAATATGGTTATTTGGTCTTGAAGCCAGTGTTGGACTGTTGATTGATGTTTTCCCTCCGCACCATCATAGCGCTCTCCAAAGCTATGAGAGCTCGCCTTCAGGGGAAGTGGCTTCCAGGTCAGTTGCAGCTCTATTGCTTCAAATCCTGTGTCTGAAGTGTGTTCTGTCTTCAGCAGTAGGGTCGTACCTTCAAGTTCTGTGAGGCAATCAAGGGCTGTGGCAACAGCCTGTGTAATTTCGGGGGTCTCTTGGACTACCCTATCCAACAACACAAAGGAAGGTTTCTCCTGTCTGGTAGTGTTTCTTGTTACGTAGCCTTTAGATAGACACTTGGACTTTTGTAGAGAGATTGTATGTATAATTTGTCCTTAGGTTGTTGGAGTAGTATTATTCCCCCTGTTTATTTTTCATTTTTTATTTTTATTTACTACTTTTACTTTATGTGTATGAGTGTATTGCCTGCATGTATGTGAGTGTACCCGTGTCATGCAATGCCACAGATGTCAGAGGAGGGCTTCGGATTCCCCCTGGAACTGGAGTTAAGGACGGTTCATAGCCGCCATGTGGGAGCTGGGAATTGAACCTGGGTTCTCTGTGAGAGCAGTCAGTGCTCTTAACTGCTGAGCCATCTCTCCAGCCCCTCTTTTTAAAAACTAGGTGGATGTTATTTATCTCTCCTCTCTCTCTCCCTGTTTTATTCGTCCACCATGGCTTCCCCATTTAAAATGCTCCCATTTCCCCCTTGATAATACCAGTCTCCTATGTTCCCCTCTCTTGATCTCCTTTTTTCCCTTTATCCCCAAATTCCTTGTATAACCCTCTTTCCTCCCATTTAAATAACCCCAATTTTATCCATTTCTCCCTTAGTAACACCTGCCTCCTACTGTTCTTCTCTCTCAGGTTCTTTCTTTCTCTTTACTTCCTTGGTTCCTTTTAATTATTATCCTGGTTCCTGCAGTTATATGTGGACACATACTCACATATAAGGATTTGGTGCTAGGATCCACATATGAGGGGAACATATATCGTTTGTTTTACTGAGTCTGTGTTACTTCACTTAGTATAACAGTTCCTAGTTTCATCCATTTACCTGAAAATTTCATGATTACTCCCCATACTTTCCCTGGTTATGCCTTTAAGTGTGAGCGCTTATATGTGTGTAAGCATATGTGTGCATACTTATGCACACACACACAGGTATTTTACATATATAAAATATGGTCATGCCTTCACTGTCCACACCAGATATCCAAAAACTTGAATCATTTGATTTGCATTCAACTCATGTGTGTGTGTGTGTGTGTGTGTGTGTGTGTGATATCAAGTGAATAAGCAGACATGCATATGTGGATGTATGCACACATATGTGCATATGCATGTGGAAGTCAGAGGACAACTTCATGTTGTTCCTCAGGCACTGTCCACCTTTTTGTTTTTTTGAAGAAGAGGTCTCTCACTGGCTAGTTAGGCTAGGCTGGCTGGCCAGCCTGTCCCAGAGATCTGCCTGCCTCCTGCTTCCCTAGCACTGGGATTACAAGGCAGCACTTTACTGACAGATACTTACCCAGCCCCTGACTCAAGCTTTCATGAGATCTACTGGCTAGATTTTAGAATACTTCAAAGACCAACATGGTAAAAGTTAGTAAGGGCAAAACTGTAAGAGAAATATTTGCCATGTCCCATGAGGCTGAAGAGGTTACAGGTGATGTAAGGTACAACCTAAGTCTCCAGATGCTATGTGTGTATTTAGAAATTTTGAAGAGTAATTAACATTTTTAACTTTTTTCAAATTTATTTTTTGAGGGTTTTTGATAATGCTACATTCTGAACATATAAAGGGTACAAAATGAATTTTTTTTCCAGAATATTTCAAAGGCTGGTGCCAGTCTATCATTGTCTGAAAAGCACCTTCACATACTGTTACTATAGGTCATTTTGTCTCTTAAAGTGAGACACCATATGTCCATAGTTTGGCCTATACTGAAATGGGGGGCAAGAGGGTCTGCTAGCGGGTTCTTAGTCTCATGCATAAAAGAATTGAAGAATGGACCCAAATGGCAGAAAGTGGACAGACTTTCAGAGACCTACATGACTGTGGCTGGTCAGAAGTTCTGCGAAGTTCTGCATTATAAGGAAGGATTCCAGGTAGGAAAAATTTGCTACCTTATTAATGCACGAGGTATTCCACCCATCTGTTTAGCATAACTTAAGGTGAACCTGCCTTCATAGGAGTGGTTCTATAACCAGGTGATTGATCAGTGAGATTGGAAAGGTGGGTCCTTCAATAGATAGACTAGGGATTTTATAGTCTGACCAGTTAAACTTATGGGTTTTTTGCTGCTCTAACATTCCCCCCTTTGAAGAGGTAACCCTAAAATCTTTTAGGAATTATATAAGAGCTCCCAAATACTTTTGACATTTTTGGCCTTTAGAACAGAATATGTTGCTAAGAGGCCCAAGAACACTTTGACTTTTAGTCAAGAAACTGGCTACTTTTCTTTGGGGTCTTTTTACCCTAACTGCCTAGTCAATTCCTACCTCCTATTCTTATCACACCATCTTCTGAAGGGCTTACCCAAATTGCCAAAAGGGAATAGGGACGCTGACCGCTCTGGCTTCTTCCATGCTGAACAGGGACACAGGGTGAAGCAATTGGAGTACCCTTTCAATGGGTCTATCTAAAAGACTCCCAAATTGCAAAACTCTTATCTCTAAGGGGAAAAGAAAGTCCTTGAATCGTGAATAGGAGATGTGAGGAAGTAAAGGCAAGAGTAATTAGCAGTATAAGTTCTAGACAGGGAACCAGAGAAAATTCAGAATAGGGCAAATTTCAGATGGTCATATCAGAGTCCCTTGGGATTTCTTGATGAGAGCTTCCAAAAGCATCCTTCTATTGGGCTCCTCTTCATTTTTCTATTGTCTGCCAAGGCTGGATTTGAGGGTGATGGACTCAGGATTTGTTTTCAGGCACTTCGATAGCTGTTGGAGTTGCTAGATTCAGTGTCAGTTCCCTCTCAAAGGATTCTAGATAGGGAGTGAAAACAAATTTATCCATCATTTTAGAACAATAATGGGTTGCCTCCCTTAGCTACAGGTGGGCACTACAGTATTGAAGACCACATTTGAAGTCTTACATCTGAGCAGCACTTTGTGATTAGAAACAAAATCATCAATGAGAAATAATTGTCTAAATAACATTTTATATGGACTTAAGCCTAATGTTTGGGAAGTGTAATCCCTTGAACTCTTAAAGAAATATACTGATCACGTTAATCTTTGGTTATACTTTCCTTTTGGGTGTTTAAGACCATACAGTTGGCCCAAATAAATCCATTTATTTTTACACTTAAGGTCATTTGAGGATCTTTCTCTCAGGGGTCACATGGGCTTGGGAAGAAAAGTTACTTTCTTTTTTTAA
>NW_008348089.1:2289932-2298077 GCF_000622305.1 Nannospalax galili | reverse complement strand
AGTCTGACCACTACCAACTTGGGGAGGAAAGGATTTATTCAGCTTACATCTCCCAGGTGGCAGTTCATCAGGGAGCCCAAGTTAGGAACTCAGGGCAGGAACCTGGAGGCAGGAGCTAGAGCACAGTCCATGGACGAACACTGCTTACTGGCTTGCTCCCCTGGCCCCTGCTCAGCCTGCTTTCTTTTCAAACACAGGCCCAGCTGCCCAGGGGTGGCATGACCCACAGTAGGTCCCTCCCACATCACTCAACAATCAAGATGACCCATGGACATGGCCACAGGCCAGTCCAATGAAGGCCGTTCCCCAATTGGGGCTCCCTCAGCCCAGGTGAGTCAAGCTGACACTAAAGCTATCACAGCACAACAGGTGACTCACCACAGTTACAGAACATTTGAGAGATGCTCCGTAGTCCCCTGGAACTTAGTCCACCTTGGAGGACAAGGAGCAAAAATTGTCCTTTAAGTCCCTCTGACCAGATTAATATAGTCCTCAAAGTATGGCTGTTAAACATCCAAGAAGGTTAGTTCCACAAGTCTGGTACTTATAATTACCATGTGCTATGTAGATAAAGCTTGGGTAAAAACCAAATGTTCTCAGATAAATCTTGACTAGACATATATTTTGTTCCATAAACTAGTTGACTAAACTATGACCTAGTGTAATTATTTTTGTCTCATTCTTTATATATCAAAACTAACCTACACAGACCTTCATCACTTGCTTAGGCTTTCTCATTTTTTCTATTTTGGAAAATAGCTCCACCCCATATCATTTTACCATCTTTTACATTCTCGTTTTCTTTTTTAATAATTATGAGACATAATATCATTAACAAATTTTCCATCTGTTTTGCAAATTCTTTTCCTGGGGATACTAAGCAATGTTTATGCTCTTCTAAGGTTCTAATGTCAAATCAATGTTTGATTAAAGTTTTCTTGGGGAACCAGTGAATTTACTGAGCTTACTTACAGAGATGACTGGGGGGTTGCTGAAGTGTATGAATGACGTGTGTGCACACTGGAAAGCCTTTACCCAGCATGAGTCAATCCTTCTCTTCCTAGCCTTCCCCGGATTGTATCTTTTAGTCCTCCTCAAATCAAGGAGACCATGTGTGATTAGGGCCAAATTACATACAGTTGGCTGGGAAGAGTCAGGGGGTCCAATGACCCTGCTTACCCCTCCTTTAATGAAGGAACAGAACCGTCAACAAGCCCAATTATGACAATGTTTCACAAGCAGGCACAGCTGAAGTCACGATGATGGTAGTTATTCCCTAATTACTAACGATGCTGAACACTTTTTAAGATTTTCTTAGCCATCTTTATTTCTTCTTTTGAGAACTTTCTGTTTAGATCTTGTTTTTTTTCTCTGTTTAGATCTTTAGCCCATCTTTCAATTGGGTCATTTGCTTTCTTGCTTTTTTTTTTGAGTTCTTTATATATTTTGGATGTTAAACTTCTGTCAGATGTGTCACTGGTGAAGATTTTTTCCCATTCTGTGGGTTTTCTCTTCACTTTTCTGATTGTTTCTTTTGCTGTACAGAAGCTTTTTAGTCTAATGAGGTCCCACTTGTTGATTTTTAATATAATTTAATTTGATTTCTGTTTGTAATGACAAAGCTGAGTTTGTTGTAAAAAAATCGAACTTTATGTGAAAGTATGCAATGAAAGTTTTTTATTTTCACTTCTTCATTTTACCTGTGAACTCCAATTTCTGGTAAGATTTCTATGTAAGGCCAGTTAGATTTAGGACAAAGTTTTTAAAGTAGCACATTAAAACATAACCCCGAATACACTGCAATATCGGCTGCCACCATCCTCTAAAGCCATGCCACCTCTAGCTTCCTGATCTCCAGTGGAAGAAGGGTGGTCAGGAGGTGTCTACACCAGGTCTCCTGCAAAGCACCCTGCTGGCAAATCCACTAGTGGTAAAACACCCAGGAAACAAGGGTCTACAAAAGCTGCCAGCAAGAGTGCGCCCTCTACTGGAGGGGTGAAGAAACCTCCTCATCACAGGCTTGGTATTGTGGTACTCAGTAAAATTAGTCACTATAAGAAGCCCACTGAATTCTGATTTGTGTTTCCCCTTCCACTGTCTGACGTGAGAAATTGCTCAGGACTTAACAGATCTGAGCTTCCAGAGTACAGCTATTGGTGCTGTGCAGGAGGCACGTGAACCTGGCTGACTGGCCTTTTTGAGGATGTGGGCTGGTGCTACCCTTGCCAGACGTGTAACACTTACACACCAAAAGATACGCTGCATGCTCCGAGAATGTGCTCAACAATCGAGTATGACGAGAAGCATTTCATTCTCAAAAACCAATGATATTCTTCTTGTTATTGATAATTCTCAATGTTAGTTTTCCCCCAACGCGTCCAGAAAGTTCCTAAGTATATGATTGGGATGGAAAAATAGGGGACAGAAATCAGGGATTGGCAGTTTCTCTTTTTTCATTCATGTGAGTTTTTTTATATCAATGTAGACATAAAGCATCAATGCAAGTCAATGTTTCAGTGAACAAGTATCACAGCTTAATTTTGTAATAACTGTCAATAAACATGTCAAATTTTTCTGAACAATGCAGGTAAATTTCTTATTGATGACAACAAAATTTGTAGCATTTTGTTGAACAGTGGATTTCGTCCAGCCACTGTACTTAGAAGTTCTGAGCTGTCCTGCATGCAAGTACATGTTTTTAGTGTTATCTGTCTTCTGTGCTGTTCTGCAAGTTTTCTGTTAAGATGTGTAAAAAAGCTGTAGTCATAACTCAGAAAATAGGTGTTTGAAAATTTCCACATTAATGTTGTAGTTTGTGGGTGCATGATCAATTTTTAACACAAATATATCATATAACATAGAAATAAACCAGAACTTTGGGAATACAACTGATGACAATTTAAACTGATAGATTTACTTTAGGGTTTGAATTAGGTCCCATTTTTACTAATTAATGCCACTACTAGAAAGCCACTCTTGGGTCTTCCTTTAATTATGAGTAATAATAGCTCGTGTCAGGTATTGTAGAAGGACCGTCTGAAAGAATGCAGTAGTGTGTGAAGTAGATACTATCACAGTTTCAGTCTCTGGGCAGGAAAGAGTGGGACTAAGAGATGAACCCAAACACCCTGCCAGTTCCTCAGCAAATCAGTGACAGTCAAGATTTGATTTCACACTATAAAAGGACTGTATTTAAGGTGGAGAATATCTGAGTGCCTTTTTTGTTTATAAAGGCAAAAATAAGGAATTTGAATATACTCCATGAAGAAACGATGAAGGTTTAGGTGACTGTTTATCATACTCAATGTGTACATCACCAAAACATCACATTTTACATCATAAATATATACAAATACTGAGTCAATCAAAATGTAAATTAAACATCATGCAAATTAAACCTATGAAAAGCAATTGAAACATTATAGAGCAGTGCATTAGGGACAGTAGTCCAGCATACACTGGAGTGCTGAATACTTCACTGTGCTCTGAAGTATTGTTTTATAATCAAGATGTGTCAAATAACTTGATCTGCTGTTATGTACTTCAATGTGTTTATGTGAATGAAGCCAAGATGCTAACCCCATACAGTTTTCAGTGTAATTGTAAATATTTATATTGGATATTAGCTACTTTGTAAAATTAAGTAAAATATAAAATCAGGATAAAATCATGTTGTGATACAAACATTTTTCACTATATTATTTTGGTCCATACAAATGAACTACCGTTCTCTAAGGAGGAGGGAGAAGTAGCTCATTTAAAATGGTGATAGGTGGCAGGAGAGACGGCTCAGTAGTTAAGAGCACTGGCTGCTCTTGTAGAAGACCTAGGTTCTGTTCCCAGCACCCACATGGCAGCTACCAACCATCTAAGACTCCGGTTCCAGGGGATTCGATGCCCTCTTCTGGCCTCCGTGTGCATTGCAGTACACGGGTGCACTTACGTACATGCAGGCAATAAATACACACAAAATAAAAACAAATAAATTTAAAATGCTGATGACTTCTTTAGGAATTGGAAGCTAAGGCAGTGAGCGTAATACAAAAAATGAACAAAAACATAATGTTCTGCTGATTTCCAGGGTTATCAAAGCTGAGTAATTATTACTACAGGTAAGAAAACAGACAAGGGGTATGTCTGAAAGGAAATTTCTTGTCTAGATAATGAATTTTAATAAGATGAGTGAAGCAGTGTAAAGAGTGCAACGTCCCACAGCCCTCCCAACACAAGTTTTCTTCCATTTGTAATAACTCAGTAGATGGCTTGGTGCCAGCATCTTCAGAGCTACCCAACGCATTCATTTACAGCTTAAACTAAAAAACTGGTCCCCAGGTGTTTTAAAATAAAACAAAGTAAATTTTAGAGTTGTTTTATTAGTCTGAACTCCATTTTCTAAGACACTATTACCATGGAAGTCTAGGTGGAAAGAAAAGAGCAAAGGAAGAGAGAGAAAGCCCAGTGTGCACAGGGTCCCCAGGCCAAGTACTCTTCTTCAAAGACCCACAGAAATCCCTGCTCCTCTGCTGACTTGAGTCTTACAATGTATTGCCATGTTAAAAGGGACACAAATAGACGGTGTCAGTTGCTTCTGCCATTGGGAATTGGCAGGGCTGCCACAAATTGCTTTGCTGCTTCCCCAGCCAGGTGTAGCTGAGAACCTCAGGACAGCCACGCTCTTGCTATGATGATCCCTAGCCATTAAGAGATGGTGTTACAGTGTCTGGCCATCATACCTGCATAGACAGTCACAGGTTCATCAGAATCAAGGCTTGTAACTAGCAGACTAGAGTATTTTTGATACAGGATATGACTGAGGTAGGGTTACATGAACAAGCTGAGAGTAATGAATTTGAGCTTCTTCCTAGGTTGGTGTAAATACTAAAGCCCTGGTCCTTGGCATTCTGCAGCCCTAGCCAACATTTTTTCTTTTCCAACACTGACCAAGACCCCAAATTAAAGGAACCATCTCTGCTCTTAACATTATCAAATCCAGAAAACCCAAACATATATACTTCTGCAATTTCATGATCAACTTGTATTTTTCTTTTAGACTGTAAAAACACTGAACATTGTCACCAAAGCCAAACAAGCAATCCGGCCACCGCACTGAATAAATACAACACTGGATGCAGTTTGTAAATGTAAGGGAGTTTATTTGCAGTCTATTCATTGGTGTAAGAATATACATAAACAAATGATACCCTCAACCTCTTTAATCACTGTCACCTGGGTGACACCCTGGGTGACAGTGATTACATTTCCTGAGTAGCTGTGGTTAACACAGTTCCTACTCAGGAAGAAATATTCCTACGGGGAAAATAAAGAATTGCTGAAAGATGTTTGGCTTATCTTATTTTTTTCCCTTCAGAATGCACAGTTGGGATCTGATGATCAAATAGGGTGTCTGTGGTTCAGGTATCTACACATAATGAAGTCAGAAAGGAATATCTAACTTAAACACTGCGAAAACTGAAGAAGCATTTCTATACATGCGTTCCATTATACTCTTTATTCCCACCTCCCCCACTCTCAGAACCTCTTTTCTAGTTGCATCACATAACACACACACACGCACGCACACACGCACGCACACACATGAATATACAGACAATTTTAAGTCTTGTTTCCACATATAAGAGAAATCATGGCATCTGTCTTTCTGATTCTGACTTATTTTACTTAACATAATGATTTCTCTTTCCATCCATTTTCCTGCGAATGTCATGACTTTAGTTTCCATTACTGATCCATAAATTGCATTGTGTAGGTGTGGCACGTTTTCCTTGTCCATTTGCCTATTGAAGACTATCTAGGATGGTTCTACTCCTGGCTACTGTGACTAGTACAGCTATAAACATGGACGTGCAAGTATCTCTGTGGCAAGTTGACTTCCAGTCCTGAGGGGGGCCACATGGATGTTCTATTTTTTCATGAGGAGTTTTCATATTGACTCCCCTAGAGACTGCACCAGTTTACATTTGCACCCACAGTGAGTGAATGTTCCTGTTCCTCACCTCTCTGCCAGCATTTGATGTCATTTGTTTTCTTTTTTGCTTGTTTTGGTTTGGAGACACGATCTGAGTCTCAGCTGGCCTATGTAGACAAGGCCTGCCTCTAACTCACAGAGATCTGTATGCCTCTGCTTCCCAAATGCTGGCATTAAAGGCATGTAGGCATGTGCCACCATTCCTGGCCAAAAGGTAGCAAGGGAGAACATAGTATATTCCTTAAAAATGTTTTTGAGTTTTTTTTTTTTCATTTCTCATTGAGTTCTTTAGTTAGCAAACAAAATAATGGGTTTCATTATGACATTTTCATACATACACGTCATTGGACCTTCCTCACATGTACCCCCCGCCACTCTCTCCAATTTCTCCCTTTTCAGTTCCTTTGTTCCCACCAAATAGTCTTCTGTCTGCCTTCTTGTCACACACAAACACAAATGCACTCACACATGTGTGTATTTGCATATATCCAGGTTCCACATGAGAGAAAATATGCAATATTTTCTTTTTATCACACCATTACTCTCTCTTTTACTCTGATCCCTACTCCACTTAGAGTCTTCTGCCTGTTTCTTCAGAGTCCTCTTTTACTTTATACATATCTATATTTAAATCTGAATGTCACATATGAAAGACATGAGTGATACCTTTCTAAGTCTAGCTTATTTCAGTTTACATGATGATGTCTTATTCCACCCATTTCCTTGCTAATGGCACAATTTTGGAGGACATAGGGATACAGAGGATATATCTCAACATAATAAAGGCAATATACAACAAGCTCACAGCCAACATTGTGAACATATGCCATATTTTCTTTCTCCATTGATCTGTTGATAGGTGAATAGGTTGCTTCTATATGTTGACCAATGTAGGGATAAACATGGATGAGCAAATGTCTCTGTTGTGATCCTTCTGGTATATACCAAGAAATCATATAGCTAGATCATATGGCAGTTCTATTTTTGAATTTTTGAGGAATCTCCATTCTGATTTCTATAGTGACTGCACCAGTCTGTATTCTACCAGCAGCAGGAGGGTTTTCTTTTCTCCACCACATTTCTGCTGATTGGTTATGATTCGTTTTTCTAATGATAGCCGTTGTGACTGGAGCATGACAGAATATCAAGGTAGACAAAAGACCAGCAAAAAAGAAAATTATAGATCAATTTCTCCGGTGACCATAGATGCAATAATTCTGAATAAAGTACTTGCAAACTGAAAGCAAGTGCACGTCAAAAAGATCATCCACCATGATCAAGTTGGCTTCATCATGGAGATGAAGGGATGGTTCAACCTATGTAATTCCATAAATATAAGCTACCACATAGATAGTCAAGGACAGAAATCACATGACCATCTCATTAGATGCAGAAAAGGTGTGTAATAAAATTCAACATCCCTTCATCATAAAAGTCCTGGAGGACATAGGGATACAGAGGATATATCTCAACATAATAAAGGCAATATACAACAAGCTCACAGCCAACATCATACTAAATAGAGAAAACTTCAAAACATTTTCACTAAAGTCAGGAACAAGACAAAGATGTCTATTCTCCATTGTTGTTCAATGTAGTACTTCACAGTACTTGAAGTGTGAGGTAGAGCAGTAAGATAAATAGAGATAAAGAAGATATAAATTGAAAAGGAAGAAGTCAGAGGATCCTTATTTGTAGATCACATGATTCTATACATAAAAGACCATATAAAGATTCCACTAGAAAAGTCTTAGAACTGATAAACACATTGGGTTTTCCTTTAAGAGACTGTTACTACTTAAATATCTCTTTTTTTTTGGTATTTTTTGAGACAGGGTCTCCAGTAGCCCCAGCTGGCCTGGAACTCACTATGTAGACCAGGCTGGCCTTGAACTCACAGAGATCCACCTGCCTCTGCCTCCTGAGTGCTGGGATTAAAGGCATGTGCCACCACGCCCAGGCTACATTCTGTGTAGCCTCTTGATTTAATTTTCATAGGTTATTTTTTTTGGAATTCATTCATTCCTGCAAGATTTTCCAATTTATTGGAATATCTGTTTTGACATATTGCTAATGATACTCTGAATTTCATTGCTATATATTGTTTCTTTCTTCTTTTTCTTTTTAATTTCTTGTACTTTTTAAATTTTTTTCTTTTC
>NW_008348089.1:2289195-2289872 GCF_000622305.1 Nannospalax galili | reverse complement strand
GATCAAATCCATGCCCACTCCCTCCCCTCCAACTCCTCCCATATCTCCCCATCACTTTTTTCTGATAACTTCATGTACTCCTTCTTTAATTTTTTTATGGGGCTTTTGGCTACTCTAACATTCTCCCTTCTGAAGAGGTAACCCTAAAATCTTTTAGGTATTAGATAAAAGGTCCCAAATATTTTTGACATTTTTGGCCTTGGAATAGAATAAGTTGCTATGAGGCCCAAGGACATCATGAGTTTTAGCCAATAAACTGGCTACTTTTCTTTGGGGTCTTTTTACCCTAGTTACCTAGCCAATTCCTACCTCCTATTCTTATCACACCATCCTCTGAAGAGTTACCCAAATTGCCAATAGGAGACAGAGATGCAGACCACTCTGGCTTCTTCCATGCTGAACAGGGACGCAGGGTGAGGCAATTGGCATACCTCTTCAGTGGGTCTATCTAAAGGACTCACAAATAGCATAACTCTTATCTCAAAGAGGAAAAGAAAAGTCTTTGAATCCTAAATAGGAGATGTGAAGGAGAAGTAAAGGTAAGAGTAATTAGCATTACAACTTATAGACAGGGAACTAGAAAAAAAGTCAGAACAGGGCAATTGTCAAATGTTCATATGAGAGTCCATTGGAATTTCTTGACAAGGGCTTCCAAAAGCATCCCTCTATTGTGTTCT
>NW_008348089.1:2286356-2289061 GCF_000622305.1 Nannospalax galili | reverse complement strand
ATTTGAAGTCTTACATCTGAGCAGCACTTTCTGGTTAGGAACAAAATCATCAATAGGAAATAATTGTCTAAATAACTCTTTACATAAACTTAAACCTAATGTCTGGGAAGTGTAATCCCTTGAACTCTTAAAGAAATATACTGATGACTTTACTCTTTGGTTATACTTTCCTTTTGGGTGTTTAAGACCATACAGTTGACCCAAATAAATCAATTTACTTTTACATGTAAGGTCATTTTAGAATCTGCTCCTCAGGGGTCACATGGGCTTGGGAGGAGCTCGTGGCTCCTTTCTTTTACCAGTTTCATCTATGTGAAGATAAGTCAACGGTCTTGCTCGACCATGTCTGGCTTCACTTGGAAGCATGGATGAGATGTTTCCTCTGAGTTGACCCTCCTCTTTGTAGACTGATCACTGGCTCAAGTCCATGTCATGGGGTCTCCACGTCCTCCCTGAACAGGAGGCCAGGTGACTCACTATAGTTACAGGACATTTTGAGAGATGTTCCATAGTCCCCTGGAACTTAGTCGACCTTGGAGGGCAAGGGTCAAAAACTGTCCTCTAAGTCTCTCTGACCATATTAGTATAGGCCTCAAACTATGGCTGTTAAACATCCAATAAGGTTAGTTCTACCGGTCTAGTACTTTTAATTACCATGTGCTATGTAGCTAAGTGTTGGGTACAAAACCAAATATTCTCAGATAAACTTTGACTAGATATATATTTTGTTCCTTAAACTAGTTGACTAAACTATGAGCATAGACATTTTAAGATTTGTGCATATTATTTTTGTCTCATCCTTTATATATCATAACAAAACTAAACAGACATTCATCACTTGCTTAGGCTTTCTCATTTTCTTCTATTTTGGAAAATATCTCCATTCCTATATCCTTTTAACAGCTTTTATATACTCATTTTCTTTTTTCCTTTTAATAATTATGAGACACATAACCATTAACAAGTAAATTTTCTATCTGTTGTGAGATGTCTTTTCTGGGGATGCTAAGCAATGCTTATTCCCTTTTAAGGTTCTAGTGTCAAGGCAATGTTTGATTAAAGTTTTACTGAGGAACCCATGAATTTATTGAGGTTACTTACCAAGATAACTGAGGGGTTGGTGAGGTTTATGTATGACTTGAGGGTATGTACTCTGGAAAGCCTTTACCCAGTATGGGTCATGCCTTCTCTTCCTAGCCTCCCCCAGACTATATACTTTAGCCCTCCCCAAATCCAGGAGGCCATGTGTGATTAGGGTCAAATTACATTCAGTTGGCTGGGAAGAGATACTGGATAATGCAGTGAGGTCCAATGACCCTGCTTGGCCCTCCTTTGATGAGTGAGCACAACCGTCAACAAGCACAATGGTGACGATGTTTAGCTATCAGGCTCAGCTGAAGTTGTGATGATCGTAGTTATTTCATGCAGAAGGGATTGCTGTGTAGCATCATCTTATTAAAAGGACCTGGAATTTAAAAGGATTTGGTGCTAAGATCCACATATGAGGGAGAACATATGTTGTTTGTTTTTCAGAGTCTGTGTTATTTCACTTAGTATAAAAGTTTCTAGATCCATCCATCCATTTACCTGCAAATTTCATTATTTCATCTTTACTGCTGAATAGAACTCCATTGTGTAAATATACCACATTTTTGTTAACCATTTGTCAGTTGAGGGACACTTAGGTTGCTTCCATCTCTTAGCTACTGTGAAAAGAGCAGCAAGAAGCATGGTTGTACAAATGTCTCTACAATAGAATGAGTCCTTTGGATATATGCCAAGGAGTGGTATAACTGGGTCATAGGGTAGGTTCATTTTTAGTTTTGAAAGAGTCCTCCACACTGTTTTCCACAGAGGTTGCACAAGTTTGCAATCCCACAAGCAGTGAATGAACATTCCCCTTTCTCCACATCCTCACCAGCATTTGGTATCATTTGTTCTCTTGATCCTAGCCAGTCTGATTGGGGTAAGGTGATACCTTAGGGTGGGTTTAATTTGCATTTCCCTAATTACTAATGATGTTGAACACTTTTTGAGATGTTTCTTAGCCATCTTTATTTCTTCCTTTGAGAACTCTCTGTTTAGATCTTTAGCCCATCTTTTAATAGGGCCATTTAGTTTCTCAATTCTTTGTTTTTTGAGTTCTTTATATATTCTAGATATTAAACCCCTGTCAGATGTGTCACTGATGAAGATTTTTTCCTAGTCTGTGGGTTTTCTCTTCACTGTTTTGATTGTTTCTTTTGCTGTACATAAGCTTTTTAGTTTAATGAGGTCCCACTTGTTGATTGCTGACCTTAATTCCTGACCAACTTCTGTCTGATTTAGAAAATCCTTTCCTACATCTGTATATTGTAAATTACTACCAATATTTTCTTGTAATAGTTTCAGGGTTTCCAGTTTCACATTGAGGTCTTTGATCCATTTGGAGTTGACTTTTGTGCAAGGTGAAAGATAAGGATCTAGTTTCATTCTTCTACAGGTGGAGATCCAGTTTTGCAAGCACCATTTGTTGAAGATGCTGTCTTTCCTCCAGTGTGTGTTCTTGGCACCTTTGTCAAATATCAGGTGGCTGAAATTGCATGTACTTGGGTTTGGATCTTCAATGATGTTCCATTGATTGATGTGTCTATATTTGTGCCAGTACCATGCTGTTTTTAAGACTATAGCTCTGTAGTATACTTTGAAATCTGGTATAGCAATCC
>NW_008348089.1:2222608-2286138 GCF_000622305.1 Nannospalax galili | reverse complement strand
ATTTAAAATTTTCATTGTAGAGATCTTTGGTGTCTTTTGTCAGGTTTATTCCAAGATTTTTTTTTCAGCTTTGGTGAATGGGAGCATTTCCCTGTATTCTTTATCCAATTGCTTGTTATTGGTATATAGAAAGGCTACTGATTTTTGTAGATTGATTTTATAACCTGCCACTATATTGAAAATGTTGATCAGTTCTAGGACTTTTCTGGTGGAATTTTTTAGGATCTCTTAGGTATAGTATCACATCATCTGTAAAAAGTGATAGTTTGACCTCTTCTTTTCCAATCAGTACTTGTTTAATTTCCTTCTCCTGTCTTATTGCTCTAGCAAGAGTTTCAAGCTCTATGTTGAAAAGGAGTGGAGATAGCGGACATCCTTGTCTGGTTCCTGTTTTAATGTGAATGCTTCCAGTTTTTCTCCATTTAGAATGATGTTGGCTGTGGGTTTGTTGTATATAGCTTTAATTATGTTGAGGTATGTTCCCTCCAGTCCAATTCCCTCTAGGATTTTGAACATAAATGCATGCTGAATTTTGTCAAAAGCCTTTTCTGCATCTATTGAGATAACAATGTGGTTTTTGTCTTTGAGTCCATTTATATGATTAATGATGTTTATTGACTTGAGTATATTGCAACATCCCTGCATCTCTGGGATAAAGCTGACTTGATCATGATGAATGATCTTTTTGATATGTGTCTGTATGTGGTTTGCAAGTATTTTGTTGAGAATTTTTGCATCTCTGCTCATTAAGGATATGGGTCTATAGTTTCCTTTCTTGGTTGTATCTTTACCTGGTTTGGGTATTAGAGTGATGCTGGCTTCATAGAAGGAATTTGGGAGTTCTTCCTTGCAGGAGGCCACCCATCAATGTGACTTGGTTCTGACCTGCGGAAACTGCCACGAAGTACCTGGATTGGGGAGTGGGGATGTAGACGAGGCAAGGGGCAAGAGAAATGGAGACAAGACAGGATTCTGATCAAGTCTCATTTATTAAAGCACAAACATGAGTTTTTATAGAGAATGAGAACAAAGGAGGAAAGACTGCAAATAATTACATCAGTCAGAACACAAGGGCTCTGATGCACTTTAAGGGAGGAATCTACTGATTACAGAAGAACAGGGCTGTATACTGGAAAAGAGAACAAGGCTGTGGGCCAAGGCTATTTGGCCCCGGCTGTGAGCCAAGGTTTTGGGCCAAGGTTGTGAGCCCTGGCTGTGAGCCAAGGCCGTGGGCCCTGGCTGTTTGCCAAGGTTTTGGGCCAAGGCTGCAGGCAGAATGGAAAGTTGCCAGCTTAGGTCTGTCAGCAGTTTTGAGAGGTGGCCGAGACTCAGTCTACCAGCATGCTGAGCCTCAGGCTCCCAGGCTCCCAACAGGTCCCCCTTTTTTACTTTATAGAGCTTAGGGATCAAAGGTTGCTATACCCTTAGGGAACTGCGCCTGTCTTAGGTTGGAGTATCCTTCCCCAAGTGCTTACCCATCATTGAATAAGGCAGTAGCATTAGACTACCCTCCTGTCTTAGGTTGCAATCAAGGGGGGATTCCCACGCACTCGTCTTTGACTGTCCAGTTCATCTCTCAAGGGGGATGGCTAGTGGCGCCATCATAGCAACGCATCCCTATCAACTCTCAATCCATGAGATCAAGGAGATGGTAATGGACCTGTATTGGTTTAACCACATGGAGAATCTCTATCTGCTGCTTAATAAAGACCAAAGCCATTTTACTAACAATGGCCCTAGTGTAAGAAGAAGTAAGAGGATGATGAGGGATGGAATCATGGAGGGAATCCAAGAAAGGAAAGGGGAATCCAGCCCCCTAGAAGGACTTTGATAAAAATTATGCAGCTTGTAACTGATGGTCTGCAGGGTCTGTATATTTTGCTCCACCAATCCTGATTCATTGACGTAGAAACAGCATTCCTCCTGTAAGAAAAGGCAAGTTCCCCCCTTCTCAGCAGTAATAAGATCAAGGGCTCTACGATTTTGAAGGGCAACTTGTGTCAAGGAAGTTAATTGGTGTTGCAAGGACGCAAGGCTACTGGCTGTGAAATCTATAACTTGCTGCAATTGAGAATTGAATTCTTTTGCAGTATAAAGAGTATGTCCCAAAGCCCCCGCAGAAAGGCTAGCAGAAATAATAAGTCCTATCCCAATTGCAAAAGGGATGAACACTCCTCTCTTAATGTGTGGGCAGGGTAGCCAGGTGAACTCCTCTGGCGAATACATGTTTAGTTGGGGTACAATAGTAATTAATACACAGGGTCCTGGAGAGGAAATAGTGATCTGTTGATACAGAGATTCATTGCACCAGAAAGACGTAAGAGGAGGAGCATATAGAGGTGAACTAACATAGCAATTATTATGACACATGAAAGAGGGGGAAATATAGGTAGCAGTGATATAGCAGAGGGAAATATTTTGAGCAGGATTACGAAGTAATGGAATTGACGACATGGGGGGAGAAGGTACTGTGCCAGCGATAGCGATACCAAGTGCAGAAGAATTATTAACAGGGACAGCGGCCAGCAAAGGCCGAACCAAGGAGGCACACAACAAACACGATGAAGCATTGACATTAGAAAGATTTATCAACCGTAAAGCAAAGTTAGATAATTAGGCCAAAGGGCAAGATTAAGGGTAGAGTTTGAGTTTGACTGTATGGCAGACTGAAGCTTAGTTTCACTCATGATAATAACCTGCTTCACTTGTTTATCAATGGCAGCAGGGACCAATCGGCAGGAAATATTTAAAGACCCCGCCGGGAGTAAGGCAAACCCTGTT
Source organism: Nannospalax galili (assembly GCF_000622305.1). NCBI lineage: Eukaryota > Metazoa > Chordata > Mammalia > Rodentia > Spalacidae > Nannospalax > Nannospalax galili. The sequence goes on along the minus strand of NW_008348089.1, from coordinate 2,283,357 downwards.
GGGAGCCTATAGCTCATGCCTTTATTTCTGAAATCTCTATTAAAAATTTTTCCTTGAACTCTATCCTGCCACCTGACATCCCAAGGATCATCTATGCGAATTGTAAATTGACCATCATCATATCTCAATATGCCATTATTAAAAGCATCATGAAGGCGGCAGTCCCAGTACCTACATCCACCGTATGTGGCACTATCTGTGAGACAACTGCCTCTATTATCACAAGTGAAACATAAAAAAGGTCTTGATTTAGAGGATAAAATAGATGAGGTGATCGAAATGACGACTGTTTTTTGACAACCCTTCACTGGACAGCGGGCAGTGCCGATGATTTGCATGTTATCATTAGAATATGTTTTTCCTTCCTTAACTTGGAATTCCCACTGCATCACCATCTGCGACCAAATGGAACCAATCAGGAGGAGCAGGATGTAGCAAGCAGAAGCCATTGCAGTCTGAAAGAGAACAGAAAGAAAAGAAAAACATTTCTCAGGGAGCCTCATTTTCCCTGGAACATTGATTAGTATTTATTTTTTTTACTAAGCACTCAGGTAACCAGCGGCGTGCATCATGTTGCTGTGAATAAATGCAGACAGATCCTCTGCCCCATATTAATACTGGATCTGGGCCATGCCACGAATTATCCAGGGGGTCTTTCCATTTGACCATGGCATAATGTCATTTTGATTCCGGGTGCCAAAAGCGATCTGCAGCTGACTTACCATGAGCATCTAATTTTAGAAAATTCAAAATAAAGAGTACATGATTCAATAAATTCCTGGGGGATCCCCTAACAGGATACCATTCCCCCTTTTTTACTTTATTTAACGTATTTTTGATGAGGAGATGGCCCTGTGGATTATAAGGAATTTCCATTGTATGTATCATCTGCAAGGTATTACAGAAATTTTGAAAAGCCTGAGACACATACCCAGGGCCATTATCTGTTTTAATATTTTTAGGGGTACCCAATATAGAAAAGCAATGGAGCAAATGAGCAATAGCATGTTTAGTAGCTTCCCCTGTTTGCAAGGAAGCACAGAGAAAGCCACTGAAAGTATCAATGCAAACATGAACATATTTAAATTTGCCAAATTCATTATAATGAGAGACATCCATTTGCCAAAGCATGGTAGGAACAAGTCCCCTAGGATTGACTCCTAGGTGGGGAACAGGAAGAAAAGTGACACAGGTCTGACATCCTTTAACTATTTGTCTAGCTTGTTCCCTGGTAAGTCCATACAGTAAGCGTAAGGAAGCCACATTGAGATGATGTAACTCATGAGCCTGTTGAGCTCGAGCAATATTAGAAGGAGTAGCAATAGCAACAAGTTTGGTGGCTGCATCGGTGATCTGATTGCCAGCTGTTAAAGACCCTGGAAGATTAGAATGTGCTCGAATGTGTCCTAAGAAGAATGGGGCTGTCCATTGACGAATGAGGTGCTGACACTGATGAAAAAGCTCTGCAGCTTCAGAAATATGCCCAATTATAGGGATAGTTTCTAAAAGAGGTACAGCATGAGCTATATATGCACTATCAGTATATATATTAAGAGGTGTATCAGGGAATGCAGAGAAAACTGATATAATGGCAGATAGTTCCACCAGTTGTGCAGAGTTCTTATCAAGTTGAAAATGCACAACCTGATCATTCCAAGTATAGGCTGCCATCCCATTAGAGGAACCATCCATAAAAACTAACAAAGCAGTAGGCAAAGGTTGATTGTTGGGGGCCCCTGCTGTGAAGTAGAAGTCCCTTCACGTCCGGACAGCTCACACAGCTCGGATTCATGTGCTGAGACTCCTTTCAGCAGAGTACCTGGCATCCTTCCTGACTCCTTTTGAAGTGCCCGCCACAAATGCCATAACATAAACATGGCCTCTGGCTTTAGGAATACCATGCTTTCCTGTGTGATTTTTCAGGTAGTCAGCAGTCTGGCAGCATGGCAGAAATCCACTTCCATTTGTAAACAGAATGCCTCACAAAGTATCTATCAGCCAAAGCTTTTACCACTACCCCCATGGTATAAATATCCCAGTCTTTCTCTCAATATCAGAGAGCTGGGTGGCAGAGAGCTGAGTCACAGAGAGCTGGATCAATAGAGAGCTGGATAGCAAGGAGCTGGAGCAGAGACACTTAATAAAGCTGTAACACAGACTAAGCCGAGTCTTGAGTCTTGTGTCTTACTACCGGCGACCCAGCCTCTCCGGAGGGTGCACTCCTCCGTTACCGACTTGCGGACATCTTAGCTTTCGCCGTCCTCATACTCTTCCCGCATGGTCCAATGGCCAGTGGACCTCGCTTCCTGAGGAAAGTACACGGGTGAATTAAGGGCGGGATTCAGCTGGACAACGCTCCAGCAGCGGAGACTTTCAGCACCAGAGCGGTGGACAGAGACGCGGGACCCGAAGCGGTGGAGAAGCCTGCGGACCCGCCTTGCCATTCCGGGAGTGCGCCCAGCGCGCGCGCTCACCTATAGTTGATGGCTAGTAATACGTGGAAAAAGGAAGGTATGCAAATTACAAAATTAAATGAGCTTGTCAGGTGGGTAATGGTTATCTATAACCCCTGAGAAAGCAGCACAAGCTATTAGGCAAGTTTTTGAGTTCTGAAGTAACCAGTTAACATGATCTTTAGTATAAGGCTGTACAACATGAAGAGGGTCCACACCAAAATATTTACGACTGTGGTCCCGACCACTAATCATTAAATCAGCTACTGCATCATAATATGGAAGCAACACCCTTTTAGGGGAGGCAGGTAAATGTACCCATATAAGAGGATGATCAGGCTCTTGCCAAAGAAGACCCGTGGGAGATAACTGAGTATTAAAAATCATGAGCCATAAAGGTTTGCAATAATCTATATTAGTAACAAATTGATTAGCAATTGTCTCTTCAACTCTACGAATGGCAACTCTGGCCTCCTCAGTAAGTTCTCTGGGTAAGGTTGGATTTGCATCCCCTTTAAGGACATCAAAGAGAGGCTTCAAATAGCCAGTGGTCAGTTTTAAATAAGGACGTAGCCAACTGATATCACCTAACAGTTTTTGGAAATCATTCAAGGTTTGCAATTTATCAAATCTAAGAATAGCCTTCTGATTAGTTATTTTTCGTCCATCAATCTGAAAACCTAAGTAAGAATAAGGATCTTGCATCTGCACCTTTTCAGGAGCAATTTGCAAGCCTGCATCCAATAAATCAGATTTCAACTGAGCATAACATTGTAACACCTCTTCCCCTGACGCACCTGCTATCAAGATATCATCCATATAATGAATTATATACATGGAAGGCCAAATATTTCTAGTATTCTGAAGAGCTGCGGCTATAAATTTCTGACAAAGGGTAGGGTTATTGGCCATTCCTTGAGGCAAAACCTTTCACTGGTATCTTTTCATAGGCTCTCTAAAATTAATAGAAGGAAGGCTAAAATCAAAGCATTTCTGATCATCAGGATATAAGGGAATAGTGAAAAAACAGTCCTTAAGATCTAGTATTATCTTAAAATATCCTTGTGGTATGGCAACCGGTGAAGGCAAACCTGGCTGTAAAGCTCCCATGAGGACCATAGTGGAATTGATTGCTCTTAAGTCTTGCAGTAATCTCCATTTTTCTGACTTCTTTTTAATGACAAATATGGGTGTGTTCCACGGGGAACAGGTCTCTTCAATGTGCCCTGCCTCAAGTTGTTCCTGCACCAAATGAGTGGCTGCTGCCAACTTCTCTGCTGTAAGCAGCCATTGATCTACCCAAACTGGATCATCTGATCACCAGATTATATGATCCACATAGTTTGAGGGTGCAGGACTGTCAATTTCTGCCATCATAAATTTCCCAAACCTCGTTTATCATTTTGACCTTGGATTGGTATTGGAAACAATTCCCCATCCTCTCTTTTCCCTAATCCCCTGCCAGGGTTATAGCCTTGAGCAAGCATCTGTGTAGTAACAACATCATTGGGACTACACATCACAACTCCCATTTGTGAAAGCAGATCTCTTCCCCATAGGTTAACTGGTAAATAAGGAACCACAAAAGGTTTAATCAAACCAGAATTATTCATAGAATCCTTCCAAGTGAGAAATTTTGAACTCTGTTTTGGGTTATGGCTCTGTCCTATACCTTTTAAATTAGTCAGAGTCTCAACCGTGGGCCAGGCTGAAGGCCAGGCCTCAGCAGAAATAATAGTAACATCAGCTCCAGTGTCAATGGAACCATCAAATTTCTTTCCATCAAGCCATAAAGTTAATGTAGGTTTTTTGTGAGTAATGGCATGGACCCAATAGGCATCAGAGGAGCCGAAATTTTTATTTTCTCTACTTTTACCTTGAACAGGATGACTGGATTTAACCAGAGGTATTAGAATTATATGAGCAAAACGTTCCCCCTGGGGAATAGTGGCTATATTGCCAACAGCTCGGGCTATGAGTCTAATTTCCCCAGTATAATCTGCATCAATTATCCCAGGCACAACAGATAGGCCTTTTAGGGCGGCACTACCTTGCCCTAGTATCAGCCCGCAAGTATTCCAGTCCCTATGGTCTGAATTCCCATCTCTGGAGTCAATACTGTGTGGGAGGAGGAACTGAGATCCAGTCCTGTGCTTCCTGGGGTTGCTCTACTGAGGTCTGAAATGGATTGTTGCTGTTGGCGGGAATGAAATTGACTGCCCCAAATACTTGTTTCGGGGCCTGGGGCTGGCCCCTCCATGAGTTTCCCTGACGAGGAAGTAAAGGTCTCCCATCGATATCAGTTTTAGACCTGCAATCATTAAGCCAATGCCTGCCCCTTCTACACCTGGGACACAATCTAGGAGCTTTCCTATCATCAGTCTTATGCTGATCATCATCTGCTTTGCAGTCCTGGGCAAAGTGCCCACTCTTACCACACTTGAAACACCCCTTGCCCTTAGCTTTATACTTCTCAGCCAGAAAATCCTTTACAGTTTGTCCATTAAAAGCCACCACCATGGCAAGCCCCTGTTGATAAGATGGACCTATGTCTGCACACAGACGAATATAGCCAGTCAAATCTGTCTTTTTCCTGTAGGGTCTAATGGCTGCCTGGCAGGCAGAATTAGCATTTTCATACGCCAACTGTTTCACATACTCTAGCCCTGCATCAACATTTCCAAATATCCTTCCTGCTGTGGTCATTCACCAATGAACAAAATCTTCAAATGGCTCATCAGACCCCTGCTTGACTGAAGTGAGGGAAGTCCCCAGGTCCCCTTTAACTGGAAGTTTCCTCCATGCTTTAGTGGCAGCAACTGGAATTTGTGCAAAAAGACCCACATCATAGTGCATCTGTCGTTCATTAGTCTCATACTGATCTTCACCCACTAACATGCCAAAACTCCATCCATTTCCAGATTGTTGATTCCTTCTAGCTGTCTCCTTGCAGTTGTCAAAATACTCTGATTTCCGCAACAAATAATCACCTCCACTAAGGACTGCTTTTACCAATGTATTCCAGTCAATAGGAGTTAGCCATTTCTCAGCCTCACCCTCTAAGACAGCCAAGGTATACGGAGCAGTAGCGCCATACTGCGACATGGCAGTCTTCAATTTTTTGATTAGTGGAAATTCAAGCATTCTATGATGTTGCCATGCCTGCCTCTGGTCATCTACTGTTTCTGTTATGGGGAAAGCCTCCATATTGGAGGAAAGTCTATCAGGTTCATTAAAATCTTCTTTATATGAATGAAGCCCGGGCCCCCTGGGGGCTGGGTGAGCTCTTTCTCTATCTGCTCTTTCTCTATCTACAACAGCCTCACTACCTCTACCTATTTTAAGCTTATGTAATTTAAGCATTAGCGCCTGACACATCTCTTCTTGCTTAATTTGTTTAAGTATCAGTGACTGATGTATATCCTCCAACTTGATTTGTTCCTGCAGCTGTTCTATTTGTTCCCTTGATTCAGATCTAGGATCCATCACCGCCATGACATTTGGAACAGGTGGTACACTGTAAGAAGGAGGGGGGCACTCCTGCTTCTTGTGGCCATTTCGTGGTCCATCCTCAGTTTTACAAATCAACCCCTCCCTCACAGACTCTGCGCCATCCGTTTCTAAGACTGGACAGGTGGCTTCTGACAAAAGAGCTTCTGGCAAAAGAGGATAAATATGAGTATACTCCATTTTAAATTTTTGAACATCCTCTTGATCTCCCTTCCCTGTAGCTGACTCTGAGGACTCCTTCTTCAAGGATTCCTTCCTTAAGATTTTAGCAGAACTCTCATCTTCACTGTCAAGAGAAATCAAGTCAGGAGGCTCTGGAGGCTCATCCTTAGGAGTTTCTCTCAACTCTGACTTAGAACTACTTTTGAAAATCTCCTCACCTCGGGCAATCACTGCCACTACTGGCTCATGTTCATCTCTCCTATCTATTAATTCTTTTATTAAATTCCAATAAGAAAAAGCAGTAACTGGGACCTTTCCTGGTCCAAACACTTTGTAGAATTCTTGTAAGGCATCTCCCACTCTTCTCCATCTTTTTATATCTATAACCCCCTTTTGGGGAAACCATGGGCAGATGTCTTTTACAAAATCAAAGAAATGAAATAAATCCTCAGTTGTAACCTTTCGTCCTCTTGCCTGTAGAGCTCTCTTAACTGTACCACATAAATCTGATGCTGACTTAATTCTTGCCCCACGATTGAACAACCAACTTACCTTTGCCTCGGCCACGGCAGGCTCCTGCGACGTCTCTGAATTATTTGAGCAGGTGCACACCCCTTCTTCCTTCGTTGTGTCCCTCACGTTGTCCCCAGTATCCAGGCCCCACATTGGGCACCACGCTGCGGGAGGCCACCCTGCAATGTGACTTGGTTCCGACCCGTGAAAACTGCTACAAAGTACCTGGATTGGGGAGTGGGGATGTAGATGAGGGAAGGAGCAAGAGAAATGGAGACAAGACAGGATTCTGATCAAGTCTCGTTTATTAAAGCACAAACATGAGTTTTTATAGAGAATGAGAACAAAGGAGGAAAGACTGCAAATAATTACATCAGTCAGAACACAAGGGCTCTGACGCACTTTAAGGGAGGAATCTACTGATTACAGAAGAACAGGGCTGTATACTGGAAAAGAGAACAAGGCCGTGGGCCAAGGCTATTCGGCCCTGGCTGTGAGCCAAGGTTTTGGACCAAGGTTGTGAGCCCCGGCTGTGAGCAAAGGCCATGGGCCAAGGCTGCGGGCAAAATGGAAAGTTGCCAGCTTAGGTCTGTCAGCAGTTTTGAGTGGTGGCCGAGACTCAGTCTATCAGCATGCTGAGCCTCAGGCTCCCAGGCTCCCAACACTCCCTCTGTTTCTATCTTTTGAATAATTTAAGTAGCATTGGTTGGAGGTCTTCTTTAAATGTCTGGTAGACTTCTGCCATAAGTCCATCTGGGCCTGGTCCTTTTTTTAGTTGGGAGGCTTTGCCTTGTTGTTTCAATTTCCTCATATGTTTTGGGTCTGTTTAAACTGTTGATCTCTTCTTGGTTTAACTTTGGTGGTTCCCATTTTTTGTTTTTTTTTTTAAGTATTCCCTTATAATATTCTGGATCTTTTGGGTGCCTGTTGTGATGTTTCCCCTTTCATCTCTAATTTTTATTGATTTAGAGGTGCTCTTTCTTCCTTTTGGTTAACAGTCCTAAGGGTCTGCCTATCTTGTTTAGCTTTTCAAAGAACCAGCTCTTAGATTCATTGATTCTTTGAACTGTTTTCTTTGTTTCTATTTCATTAATTTCTGCTCTGAATTTTGTTATTTCTTCTCTTCTGCTGGGTTTTGTTTCATTTGTTCTTGCTGTTCTATGGTCTTGAGATGCAGTGTTAGGTCATTTATTTGGGCTTTTTCTAATTTTTCAATGTAGGCATTTAGAGCTATAAACTTCTCTCTTAGGACTGCTTTTAATGTATCCCAGAGGTTGTGTTGTGTTTTATTGTCCTTTTCATTGATTTCCAGAAATTCTTTTATTTCTTTCTTGATTTCTCCTTTGACCCACTTGTTATTTAGCAGTGTGTTGTCCAATCGCCACAAGTTTGTGTAGTGACTAGGGCTTTGTCCAGTGTTGATTTTGAACTTTATTGCATTGTGGTCTGGTAGAAATCATGAAATTATTTCATTTTTTGTATTTGTTGAGGTTTGTTTTATGGCCCAGTATGTGATCAATTTTTGAAAAAGTTCCATGGGGTGCTGAGTAGAAAGTGTATTCTTTGGTGTTTGGGTAGAATATTCAAAAGATGTCTGTTAGGTCCATTTGATGTATGGTATCATTTAATTCAGCCGTCTCTCTGTTTATTCTTTTCCAGTTGACCTGTCTAACAGAGACAGTGAAGTCCCCTACTATTACTGAGTTGGGGTTAATCTGTGTCTTAAAGTCCTGTAGTGTTGTTTTTATGAATTTGGGTGCACCAGAATTTGGTGCATATATGTTAAGGATTGTAATAGCTTCTTGGTTAACTGTTCCTTTGATCAGAATGAGCTGACCCTCCTTATTTCTTCTGATTAGTTTTACTTTGAAGTCTATTTTGTTAGCTATTAGAATTGCAACCCCTGCTTGTTTCTTAGTGTCATTTGCTTGGAATATTCTTTTCCATCCTTTTACCTTAAGGTAGTGCCTGTCCTTGAGGGGTTTCTTGCAGACAGCAAAGAGATGGATTTTGTTTCTTAATCCATTCACTTAGCCTGTGTCTTTTGACTGAGGAGTTCAGTCCATTGATATTTAAGGTTATTATTGAAATATGTGTATTGGTTGCCATTGTTTTGATTGCTGTTTGAGCTAAGTTTGTGTTTCCTAGATTATGCTTTCATTTATTTTCTTTTGTTGCCCCTGATATATAGTTGTTTCTCTCTCCAATCTCTGTATTGCTTCAAGTATTCTTTGAAGGGCTGGTTTTGTGGACATGTATTCTTTCAGGCTTCCTGTGTCATGGAAGATTTTTCTTTCCACCTCTATAATAGACATTTTTTTCTAGGTAAAGTATTCTGGACTGACATCTGTTGTCATGTAGAACTGGAAATACCTTAGTCCAGGCTCTTCTGGCTTTCATAGCTTACATTGATAAGTCAGCTGTAATTCTGATGGGCTTTCGTTTATATGTGACCTGTTGTTTTTCTTTTGCTGCTTTATGGATTCTCTCTTTGTTCTGCGCATTTAGTGTTTTTACTATGATATGTCATGGGGAGTTTCTTTTCTGATCTTATTTGGTGTTCTATATGCTTCCTGTATTTGTATGGGGATGTCCTTCCTTAATTTCAGGAAATTCTCTTCTACAATCCTGTTTAAGATCTGGTCAACACCATTAAGCTGAAATTCTTCTCCTTCCCCTATTCCTATGATCTGTAGATTTTGCCTTTTCATGCTGTCCCACATCTCTTGCATATTCCATTCCTGTGTTTTTTTTTAAGTTTTCCATAATCTTTGCTTGAGTGGTCCAGTTCTTCAACTTTATCCTCCAGTGTTGATATTCTGTTTTCCATTTCATCATTCTAGAGGTGAGACTTTCCCCTGTTTTTTCAAGTTGGCTTATTGAGTTTTTCACTTCCTTCATTTCTGCCTGAGTTTTCTTCAATGTTTGTATCTCTTTTGTGAATTCATTCAGAAGTTTATCACTATCTTCTTTTTGCTCTTTGATATGTTTGTTCATGTGTTCTTTAAATTCATTGAATTCTTTGATCATGTTTATGATTGTTGTTTTAAATTCAGTGTCCTGGGTTATCTTTAGAGGGTTCTCCTTGTAGAACTCTTCTACAAGATTGGTGGAGTTTGGTGGGAACATAGTGTTTTGGATTTCCATTTTATTATTCTTTCATTTTGATCTTGGCATGTGAATTTCATTTTTATTTATGACTCTGATATGAGAATTAAGTTGAAGTATGCTTCTGTTTGTATTAGGCAGGTGCCTAGGTCCTTTATTGGTTATTTAAAGCTGGTTGGTACAGGGTTCAGTTTCTCTCAGGTTTAATTTGGAGGGAACTGATAGCTACAGAACAGCTCTTCAGGAGTACCCACAGAAGCCCAATTCATGTTCCAGTCAGGTACACTCAGGCTTCCTTCACCACATGGAGGCAGGATCTAGGCACTCTCAGGCAGTCCATCCTCTCAGATTGTCTGCTAGGATCTTAGCCTTAGTTTACCAAAGCTAGATCTGCCCTGGGGCCTTGGGAGGGGCCTCATGAAATCCCAGGTAGGGGGATGGGTAAAGCACAATTAGAGGAAGCTCACCACCATGTGGAGGCAGGATCCAGGGGCTCTCAGGCAATCCCCTATGTTTTCAGCCCCTCTCTTAGAGAGAGGTCAGAGGGAGGCCAGAACTGGGAATTCCCTGGCAGTCTTCTGAGATCAGAGCCACTACATCCATGGTGGTTGGAACCCACCCTCTCAGGCTGTCTTGAGTTGTTTATTTTTTATGTGTATGAGTGTTTTGCCTGCATGTATGTAAGTGCTCCACATGTGCACAGTATCCACGGAGGCTAGAAGAGGGCATTAGATCCCTTGGGAGTGCAGTTACAGACAGTCGTTAGTCATCATGTCAGTGTCCAGGGAATTGAGCAGGCAGTACTCTTTATGGCTGAGTCATCTCTCTAGCCCCATTCATTTGTTTTCTTGATGATTGCCATTCTGACTGGGGAGAGATGGCATCTCAAAGCAGTTTTACATGTAGGATGATGCTCTGCTGTAACCCATTACTACTTCTACTGCCAACCTACAAACTTAATTTAAGTAAAAAGATTAAGAAGCACTCTATAGCAGTGGGGAAAAGAACTGTTTTAGGAGATTTACAAGTATGAATTTGTTTAACACTTAGAACAGACTTTCGAGATAAAGCACTTGAATTGTCTACACTTGGTCCCCAAGTTTTACCATCAAGTGTTAATCAGGGCCTCGTTCTAGCCCAGAGTGTTAGGATCAGCCATATGATTTCAGTATTTGGCATTGCTTTTCATAAAGACATGCTGAGACTAGCTTAAAATATATTTTTTGGTGGGAATTACACACTTTTAATCATATATGCTGTACAGATGGCTAAGCAGGGCCTGAGGAAGAACTGGGGCCATCCTCTAATGAGTGTGGCCAAAGGTCTCTTCTCTCAAGCCTAATGAATGCTAATAGTTACTTCTCACTTCAGAGTTTCTAATACAAACTATAGACAAATTTCTCCATTTGTTTATTGCTCCACACTTGGTCTTTAAGTAGTATACAATTTCTTGATAAAGGATTGCTTCCACTCTAAACACTTGAAAAGATTCAGGCTGCCTGAGTTGCTAATTCAGTGATTCGGCAGCTTTGAGCTTGAAACGGAACATTATATCTGGGCTGTGTAGTTGTTGATCATGATCTTGCTGTAATGATCATATTCAGCTGTGCTAATGGGTAAAGCATTTTGTCCTTCCATTGGACAACAGAGCTATTAACTATTCAGACTCCAAATTGAAAACAGAATTTGTATTTCTCATTTTGGCACTTTCTGGAATTTTTTTTTTAATAGTACTTCAGAAAAGGCACTCGGGGGAGAATTTCTGTTTGAATCAATAGTGTGTAGGCTACACTATCCTAGGAATATCAGCAATTATGTGTAACTTTCATGATAAACCAACCCAGAGGAATAATAAAGGCTTATGACAAAAATCTTTGCGTGAGTACATACGCCACCCTGGGCAGAGAAGACTTACCCCTTGTGGTTTTCTTAACAAAATGTCTGCTCAACTGATCTAGTGATCCACTGAGTTGACCATTATTAGTTTACACTATGTCATGGTCATTCGCACAGGATGAAAATCCATAAAACAGTCATTGTGAATTCAACTCTATCACCTAAATTTGGGCCACAAAGCATACTAGTTCCAGTTGGTAGAATATATCTGCAGTTTGCATAGGGCTCACTGGTGGATAGATTAAACTCATCTATGACTTCATTATACAATTATCTGTTTCATCAAAAATATTCTTTTATTGCTAAAAGCAAGGGAGTCATTGTTTCTGTTAGTAATTCTCAAATTTGATTACCCTTGAGTTGTCAGGGAATATCTCACACTCATTCAAATTAGGCATATCAGTGTCTCATATGCATTAAAGTTTTCCAAATGCTTCTAGCCCATAGCTGAAATTGGTAATGCTAAATATAAAGGATCTTATAATGTCAACTAATAAAATCTATAGTAATAGGAAATATGCATTGTGTTGTTTCTGCTATGAACCCAGCACTGCAAATGACATTAACAGCCATTCCCTGTTGTTATAGGCTCATCAGGATTATCTGCTTTTTATAAACACTTTAATCTTCTCGAAGTCCCATGCTGATATTGTTGTCTCCATAGCTCATGAAAATAAGTGCAGAAATTTAACTTGCTTAAAGTTGCTCACATTATAAGAAACAAGAGTGATGCTTTCTCCATCACTTTGGCTTTATTTATTTATTTTTTGGTCTTTTTGAGACAGGGTCTCCCTGTAGCCCCAGCTGTCCTGGAACTCACTATGTAGACCAGGCTGGCCTTGAACTCACAGAGATCTGCCTGCCTCTGCCTCCCGAATGCTGGGGTTAAAGTTTGTGCCACCACACCCGGCCTCACTTTGGCTTTAAGCTGCTGTGATTCTGCTTATGATTATGCTCTTCTATTTGTAATGGAGTCATTGTGGCTGCCAAGGCACTTACCATCAAATGTTCAGTGCTCACCTGGCCTTTAATCCCAGCACTTGAGAGGCAGAGGCAGGCAGATCTCTGTGAGCTCGAGGTCAGCCTGGTCTACATAGGGAGTTCCAGGCCAGATGGAGCTACAAGGAAACCCTGTCTCAAAGACAACAAGAGAAAAGGGTTCAGATCTCAATATTTCATGCACAGAAGCAGCACGTGTTGTAGAAGAGAAGCTGACAGATCCAGCTCCTGTTAGAAACTGCTTGATCTAATGCTATTTTCAAATTGTTCTGCTCTGTGAATGAACCTTGTTAACTCTCATTCACAGTCCCAGGGTCATAGAACTTGTAAACTGCCTCCCAGTAGCTCTTTCCTACACCACTTGCATGGTTTAACCTGTGCTGATTGCCTTCCCAACATTCCCAATGGCCTCCCTTCTGCTTCCTTGACCCCTTATTTCCATAGAAACAAACTATCCCTGGGCCCTCAAAGACACTGGGCAAAGATCCGATCTGATGTATAAACAGAAACAGAAAGGGGCTTTCCTAGCTGTAGACTTGAGAAGTGGAACCTCTGATTGCCTCTTCCATTTGGAATCCACAGGTCTCTTCAAGGAATCTAGGAAGCCCACAATAAGTTCAGAACACTGAACGTTGAATGTGAGTTTAATACAGCTATGTGTGCCATTGCTTAGCAAGGCAGCACACTGTAGAGTCCAGGTTGTTTATTCTCAGGGTTGTTTGCTCATTAGGAGCCTTACTACACTGTCAGAAGTCCCGAGAGGATTCCACTACCTGCAGACTGCTAGCCTGGGGAAGAACACAGCTCCAAGTGCAGCTTCCCCCTGATGCTTCTTGGTTTCTCTCCACTGTTAAGTAAAAAATGTTAGTGGAAGCACTGTGCGGGGGTCATCTGCAGTTCGAAGCTGCCTTGGATGCCCAGCTGGCTCCCTGATGTGAGGTGCCGTCTGAGGCCCCTCAGCTACCCACTCAGCACACCAGCTGAACCCTGCTGTGTCCCTGGAGCAGGTCTTCTGTGAAGGGCATTGAGCAGTTACTTGGTGTAAAATTGGCATGTAGAGTATGTCATCCTTGATGATTGCCTGACCTTTGGCTTACTCTCAAGAAGTGTGTTAACTGGTTTCTTGGGCTATACTCTGCATCTCAGTTCTGAGAACTGGGTCTCTGTTTTTGTGGTCTCTCTGCTTCACCTTCAGGCCTCTGGCATGGCCCCGAGCAAGACAATGGTCCTTTCCTATTCCCTAAGTCCAATTAGGTTCTCCAAGCTCTGACTGTTCTCAGTCTGGGCTGGCCACCTGCGAGATCTCCATGATAGCCACTGTTTCCTGGCCCTTAGGCCTTTTGAGACCTCTCAGGATGGTGTTTATTTTATTGCTTCCTACTGAGATTTGCCCTGTGGTTTTCTCTGTTTTGAGATTCTGGGCTATTCTGGCAGTTGGTGTTTTCTACCCTGATCCACCCCATGGGCCATTTCAGTTTGAGGTTTGACAGCCTTCTCTCCACAAAGGTTAGGGTTTGTAATAAATTATTTATATTCATATGGGAATTTGCTTTTTACTGAGCTATGTCAGACACTTCCAGCTATTTTCCCTGTCTGTATGAGGGCTGCATGTATAGAAGAAGCCTTTAAGGGGGTAGGTCCTATTTAGTAAATCGTATAAACATCACAGTTCAAAAGAGCAAAACCAGGCAGGTGAGATGGCTCAGGGGGTGAAAGCACTTTCAGTGCAAGCCTGACAACCTTGAGTGCAGTTCCTGGAAGGTGGATCCCAAAGTGAAAAGAGAGAATTGACTCTGACCTCCACATGTCCTGTATGTGGCATGCTCATTCTCATGCCCACATTCACAAAAATCACATGCCTGTGTGCCTGAACACATACACACACACACACACACACACACACACACTTTTTAAAAAGAGCAAATCTGTGAATACACAATACCTTTTAACATGCCAGCATCATTGGGCGTCATGTCCCATGCTTGCTATGTCATCCTTTTCAGGATCCCTGATGAGCCTCCACTACAGACTCATCATCCTCTTTACCTATGTAACTGCCCTCTTATAGCCCTTACCTGTCAAGTTCATTACCTCATGAGTACACATTCTCCAGTCTGGGTTGAGTACCAAAGTCACCTGAGTCACTTGTAATTAAATCTGAATCACTGCAGGTGAGAGCCGGATGTTGAGGGCATGATTCTAATGGGTCTTTCTTTAAGGCTTGGCACCCGCAGACTTGAGAAAATTTAGGCTTCCTTATTTCACAGTATTGTGAAAAGATTTTGCCATTCAGAATTATGCGTTATTTAATTTTGTTCCTAATACATAACACTGCTTGTGGAATATTTTGGGAACAATGTGTTCTTGATGAATAAATAAGTGGATATTTGGAATATATTTATGACTTTTTCCTAAACCCAAAAGCTAGGACTTTGTGTACCAAACTCACTTCCCTCGAAAATTGAAACACATACTAATTATAAAAATTTCAGATGTTAATGCTGTTGACACCCCTACTTTTAAACATTTAAGATAAGTTTTCCATGCCTGTGTATATTCATTGTAGGGAAACAGAAAATAAATCAACAATTATGTCTCCATTTCCTACGTAAATGTATTGTTGCAAATATTGAATCAAGCAATGTCTACTCTCTCATCCTAATCATATCGATAAATAGTATGTAGACGTGTCAGCTAGATGTTGCAGATGTTGAAATGGAAATATCAAAGTTCCCTAAGGGGACTAACAGGTCTTCCTAACATCCAGCTGCAGTACTGCCTTTGCCTTAAACAGCATCTCTACTCAAAGAATTAACTCTAGGAGCTGTGAAACAAGGCTGCTCTCCAAGTACTACCCATGGGGGAGATTTTAATGAAAATGAAAACATTTTCTGAGGCTTTTGTGTATCGAACTCAGTGTTCTTTTAAGTCTACAGCTGCTTTTGCTGTTGACAGAGGAAATCACAATAGCTACTGTCTATCAACCACTTTTTGTTCGATTCTTTGCTAGGCATCTTATGTGATTTTGTTTAGTGCTCAAGACAAAATTGTTACGTAGGTATTGTCCTCAGATTATAGAGGAGGAAACTGAGGCTTAACAGCTAAAAATGTCACTTGGTCCTTCGATTAATGTAATCGATTAATTTGCTGGAACTGATCTCAAAGTCATGATTTGAAAAAAATCCCCATTTTCCTTCTGGGTGGTATTGCGAACTGACCCACAGCTAGCCTTCCTTAGCCATCTTGGACTTCTGATTTTCAGGGATAGCCCTTCAGTTGTGTTGGATAAACTCTGCTTATGCTTTATAGTTAGTTGTGCAGTCTGTTTCCATCTCCACTCGGACTCAAGGAGTTCATGTACATAGTAGGCCAGCCCAACCTGACCTTTTACTCTCCATAACAAATCTATTTACTGCAGGACAGAAGTTTGTCCAGAATCCGAGGATCTCTTTTCAGTCATCAGCAGAGATTACTTCATTTATTCCAATTACAATTGTTTGCTCCACAATTCCGATATAAAACAAGGACAATTTGTATTCAGGGCTGGTCGTTTATGAGATATGAATGGTTATATGGTTTTAAATGTTCTTCTGTTGGGTCAAATCACCAGAAAGCACCATAGCTGTAGTGGTTTGAGTGAGACTTGTTACCCATTAGGCTCACATGCTTGAATACTTGGCCCCCAGCTGGTAGCGATGTTTTGGAAGGTTATAAAATACATAGGAGGTGGAGACTTGAGGAAGAAGTGGGCTAGAGGTAGGCTTGAGGTTTTATAGCCTGGCTCCATTTCCTGCCCACTCTCTGCTTCCTGACTGTGAATGGGACATGATCCGCCATCTCAGGGTCCTGCCGCCATGCTTTCCCACCACGATGGACTGTATCCTCTCAGAATAAACCCTTCTTCCTTTACGTTGCTTCTTGTCAGTATTTGGTCACTGTGACAAGGTAAGTAACTAATACATTTTATGTTATTCTGTCTCTCTACAGAAATCATTTTTCAGAAGTATGACCTGCATCAGGCCATCAGCGTACAAATTTGCTGTTAGATATGATTGTCTGTAGAATGTTTACTCTCTCTGAAGATACTTCATGTACTGCACTATTTCTTATGCCAAAACTATAGTCATTTCCTTCCTGAGGTCAGAGTTACAGAAAAATGGGTCCCTCTGTCATGGCACTTTGCCCCTTTGATTTTTGTGTTGCGAGGACTGCATGATCGAGCTCTTGCCGTCAGACACTGATAGCTCAGCTTTCTACTCAGCTGCCCGAGTTTCATGCTGTCTAGATTTGCAGATGTAATTCTTTGCTTGGTTTTGGGAACAACCTGCTGTCTTCTCTCTCTTTCTCTTTTTGCTTTGTCCTGTTGCCCTTTGTTTTATACTTTCCTGGTTGGTAATAAAGACAATATATATTCGAGAATCTGACTGCGTGAAATATCAAGGAACAACCTACTGGTTTTTACCCATGTGACTTTGTGTAAGTTCTATAATGTTCTCTATGTCTCACTTTCTTTCCTATAAAATGAGAATAATAAAAGCTCATTTTTTTCAGTATTTTTCTCCTTATCGAATTCTTTCTTATACTGACTTCCTTCTTTTGTGGAACTGTCTGTGAGTATCCATTTTGATTTCATTAAACATTCTTTTTGTGATTTCTTTTATAATTTCTATTTTATTTATGAATTAAAATAAAATGTAACTTAGATTTAATATTAAATACCATATCGAAATCACAATAAAAATTTTATGCTAATATTTCAATTTTAATTTTTAAAAGTATAAATTGAAAGTCTAAAAAGAGATGGCTCAGAGGGAAAAGTGTTCGCTACATATGTATAAGGATCTGAATTTAGATCCCCAGTGTCCATGTAAAAGTCAGAGTGGCAGTGTGCATCTATAACCACAGTGCTGAGGGGAGGGAAGAGACAGATCCTGGGGGCTCACTGAGTTTTACCACCCATCCAATCTAGCCCAAACTGCAGGCTCAAAGGTCAGTAAGAGACCCATGGCTGGTCTGGGAAAGCTCCTATCTAGGGGAGGGGAAGTCCACAAGGGTCCTAACTTTATTAAACATTCTTATAATTACTCTTTTAAATTATTTCCTCTGGAATTTCATCTAATCCACTCACTTGAATTTATTTTTGTGGAACTGATGTTTTTAGAGCAGTCATACTGACTTGATTTTTCCTGTTTTCTTGTATTTCTGCATTGGGACTTGTGCATCTGGGATTATCGTATTGGTTGTACTTTCCATAGCTGTATCCTTTCAGTTAAAGTATTTTCAATGTTCAATTGAGATTAGGTTATAGCAGAGTTGAGGTATTACTCTCCCCAGTGGACTGGGGGTATAGTTTAGTGACGTGATCAGGGACTGGCATGCTCTCTAGCACCACTCTGAGAGAACACTATTAAGTGCAGAAGCATCCAGAACTGCTAGATAGGACTACCATGCCCAAACCACAGGATTCCATTAAAAGCAGTTATCTCAGGCTGGAGAGACAGCTCAGTGGTTAAGAGCACTGGATGCTCGTGCAGAGGACTCAGGTTCAGTTCCCAGCACCCACCTGATGGCTTACAACTGTCTATAACTCCAGTTCCAAGAGATCCAATGCCCTCTTCTGGCCTCCATGGGTACACTTACATACAGGCAGGCAAAACATGCATACACGTAAAATAAAAATAAATAAATAAATAAATAAATATCCCAGTTAGCTCTTTAAGTTCAGTAACCAAGGGAGGATAAAAGAACAAGGATGGTAGCATGTTTAATATATTGATTACTAAGTTTAAAAGTGGAAGTAAAATATGTTGAGTAAGCATGGAGATTAGTATTAGATTGACTGAAAACAAAGTTGAAGAGACAAAAGTGATGGAAGGATGAGTGTGGGATATTGTTGGGATAAACACATTTAAAGATTATTAAATCTATAAAAGTAAAAAGAGGGAATGTGGGGAGAGAAGGAGAGAGAGAGAGAGAGAGCTAGGAATCAATGAGCAGAAAAGTATATGGTTGCTTGTAGGAATAGTAGAGGGCACACAATAACGTGGGTGCAGAAACATGCCTAGCAGTCACAAAGCTTGACTGAGCAATACCAAAACCAAAACAAGGCAAGTAATAGATACTTACGCAAGGGTGAAAATTTTTTTAAAAACACTAAAGTAAAATGGAAAACACACATGGCATATATATTTCTTCTTCAGCAGGATGTTTTGGGTTCCTCTCCCCATGACACTTCAGGTGACAAACTGCACTGAGGGAGGAGGTACAGACTGTTGTCCAAGTCCAAACCTGTAAAACCAATTTTATGGTATGAAGTGTCCCAGTGGAGTTCAGAATACCTTTTGGATTGGGGTTTTGTTCAGTTACCAGGAGGCGTCAACCCTTCCTTAGGTTTTCCTGAGCCCTCCGCCTAGAGCTTGCTATTGGGTAGCTCTGCCCACCCCTATTCCTCATATGCTGGGTGGTCACACTTCCCTCACTTGAGTTCCTAAGTCCGAGTCTCTGATGAGCCCATGATCGCACTTCTGTTTACAGCTGTGGCTGGAAATGTTCATCTTAACAGGGCTGGTGGTCTCAGTCAGTGTCTGCTTCATCTGTCTCTATGTAGTTTCAGATCAAGTCAATTTGTGTGTAGAATCTTGTATGTATTCTTCTTGATGCTATTGCACAAGGAATCATTTCCCCAACTTTTCTGTTCATATTGTTCATTTCTAGTACACAGATATGCAGTTGATTTTTGCATCCATTTTTATCTTGAAACTTTGCTGAATTCATTTATTAGTTGTATGACTTTTATGCAATCTTTAGATGCAATTATTTTTAAGTATAAGTTACTTCTAATAATCTTGTGTGGTAAATTAAAATGCTCGATGCACACAATTAATGGTCTTCTCTCTCTTTCTGGATGTACTTTTCATATACATACAATTTATTCTGGACTATTCTGAAGGCATTGTTTAGACATTTCTGTATCTGTCTTTGTGTGAATGTGGGTGCAACTGTTTTAGAATCAAACAAATGTTCATTCCGTAGCAGAGTTTAAAAATGCTGGTTTGATACATTTTTAAAGCAGTGGTGGATACTGAACCTTTTTTCTCATTGTGATATTTTGCTCCTATACTGTCAGTAATTCAAATGTCAGAGCTCCTCAGCCCACATTTGTCAACATCCACTGTGGAAATTACAGCCAATAGATCACATATTCTTTTCTAACTGTCACCAAATTGGTTTGTTGAAGCCTCAGATTCCTATCTGGAAATGTGTGGATGATCTACCTCACCTCATACTCAAAGCTGATGTCTATACCTTGGGCTCTGTCAGTTGCACTTTGTAATTAGAATTTTGCTCTGGACTCCTCATAACCTCCCAGTGATCTTGTGATCATCATTAAAAGAATTCATTGAGACACAGCAAATATATTGTAAAAGATCAGTAGTTTGCTGCATAAAAAAAAATAGAGCACTCTCTTAAGGGCTGAGAGGACAATAGGGGGACAAAGATAAATGGAGTCAGACTGCCACAGGGCCATCTAGAGGTGGATCAATGGTAAGAGGAGGAAAAACTAAGCCAGCATTGATGCATAAAGTGTACAGACTACAGAATCACTACTAAAAAGAAAGTTTTGCCATGACTTGAGTTTGATTTTGCAGATAGTGCAGAGCACGTGAGCTTTAATGGAATCATCAAAGCATTCAACCTGGCTAATAGTACAAGTGCATCTGTGAGCAGCCCTGAGGATATCTAAAGTCATATAACTTCACATAACTTCAAAAAAATCATTTGAACTTCAGAAATAAGAAGAAAAAGTCCATGGGCTGTGCCAGGTTAGCATTTTTTGTGCATACTTAGTGAGCATTTCACTGTATCAAAAGACAACCTCTAGTACTATGGACTGAATAGAAATGCAGGATAGATGATCACATCCATGGAAGACACTTCAGGGCTAGCGCTGTTGTAGCATAGGTAAATTAGTAAGGTGGCCTGGAGTTTTACCTATCACCACGGCACCTAAAGGAAATTCTAAAGTACATTTGCATTGTAGGTGATTGCTAAAAGTGATTCCACAGAGCTACCAGACATGGCTAAGAGCTGCCCAACATATTCCTGGCATTATGACTCATTCAGTGGCAAACAAACTTTATGAAAGGCAATAAACAGTGTGTTGTGGGAGTTACATACACATATGTACCTAAGATTTGAAAATATCCATCCTGGTATCTATTGCTTTCTCTAATGGTTGGGAAAGGAGAGCTAGTGTACATGGGAGTTTCAGTTCTGTAGGGCCTCTTTTGAAAAACCTTCTTCATGCCTCTTTGATTTAGAGTTGAATTAATACATAGTTGTGAAACATCCAAACCAAAAGTCAGGCGCTATATCTAGCCTGATTAATGTATAGTTTTAATTGATTTCAATCATCTCCTTAAGGAGTAGATACCCACCATGAAAGTCCAGAAGTGCTGGAAGTGGGTAAGTATACACAGATGTAACAATTGCCTTGCTTACTATTTAGGGCATAGTCTTAGGCCCATACAAATAAATGTTCATGTTAAGTGTCAGAAGGCAGAAATGAAAGGCTGGCCATAACCAAATATAAATAGCAAAGCATGGCTTTTTAATGAGAGAGGAACAAACAGTAAACATTATTATCAGCTCATCTGAACAGGTATTTAAGGGTCACTTATGTGTTGAATTTCCTAAAATCCCATGGGAAGTATTTTCACAGTTTGTCTCCTTTCTAAACTGTAACTCAGGACTGACATATTCATTTCATCCAGCTTACAAGTCTGGAAACCTTAATAGCTATGGGAGATTCCTTATAAAGAAGAATTAGTTGTTCTCTCTGAGCCAACCTGTAATTTCTAATTTGCACCTGTATTCTCAGTTGAAAAGGAAGGTTTTTATATTTTCCAGATGAATTAAGCAGTTTCTGTAACCATATACTTTGATGGGCTAGAGGGAAATTGGCTTAAAGATTAGATTTAACCATGCAGGAACAGATCTGAATACATAAAAGGCACCTGTAAAATACCTCAAAAGTGGTTAGGCTGTGAGCAGAATGAAGCCTATATAGGTTCTAAGAAGAAGTAAGATGAGTCTTTGGACAAAGCTTTTAGTAGATAATTTCAGGTCTGATTAACATGTTCCAACTTTCTGGAGAACAGAGAGCTTCAAGAGTGTGATGGCTTGAATGAGAATGTCCCCCATAGGCTTCGAGTATTTGGACATTTTGTCCCCACTTGGTGGTGCTGCTTTGGGAGGTCTTAGAAAATGTGGTCATACTGGAGGAAGCATGTTACTGGGGGTGGGCTTAGACAGTTCTTAAGCCTTGCCAGATCTCCAGTCACTCTCTGCTTCCTGTGCCTGCTTGAAGATGTGAGAGCTTAGCCTCTGCTCCTACTCCATCCACCTCTGCCACCATGCCTCCCTGCCATGATGGACTCTTACCCCTTTGGAACTGTAAGCTAAATAAACTCCTCCTTTTATAAGTTCCCTTGGTCATGGTGTTTCTATCACAGCAAGAGAAAAGGGACAAATACAAAGAGGAATGAAGATAAAATTGAATTCTCAGAGCTTTAGCTGCAGACTGATTTATCTGAGAAATGGAAGGAAGACCATTATCACTTTGATGGTATTTTTAGATGTCAAATGGAGGAATGGTTGCCTGAAGCAGGGCTTATATAACTGCAGCAGTAGAAAAGCTAAAGTTATTATTATTCTAGTTTTTAGGGTGATTTTATGATAAAAGACCTGGTGAGCTATCACTTAAACCAGCAGAAGAATGCATTTTGAATAGTTGGACTGGAATATGGACATGCTATATTATTGCTTGTTAAGACACCATGGATTAGGCTGGGTGTGGTGGCACACACCTTTAGTCCCAGCACTCTGGAGGCAGAGACATCTCTGCAAGTTCAAGGCCAGCCTGGTCTACATAGTGAGTTCCAGGACAGCTGGGGCTACAGGGAGACCATCTCAAAAAGATCAAATAATGATGATGATAATAACAATAATTATTATTATTAATTTAAAAAGACACCATGGGTTAGATACTGTAGAAATTCATTAGCTATTTTTTTTTTAATCTTACAGTAGTTAGTATGATACTTAGAATCCCTTTTAAAATCCAGACCATGGTGTTTATTTATTTTGTATTACTACCAACTGTGCTATCCTTTGGGTACATTCTACTGTTGGGTGTTTTTATCACCATGTAGGTGGCTGAAATTTAGGAATCATACTTAGGCATTTAAGAAGACTCCCGTGACCTCATTTAGGGTTTTCACCTACTAGTTGCATCATCTGTTGCGATGGGTCAGGGTCTTGCTGACCATTATGACTCTTTAATAAGCACTGAGGACATTTTCCTTTGCAATGACCCTCTGCTTTGCAGAATGTACACTGGTTAGATTCCAGCCTCTGGGATCTCCATGACTTCCCTGGTCAAGATGATGGGTGACATACTGGAGTTGTAGAACCCTTTTAGAGGTGCCCAGTAGCTCTCTAGAACCAATAACGGGGGCAAACTCTAAAATATCCATTGTCCTTTTAGCCTCCTTATCTTCTAAGTGCCTCCAAATATGATTGCTGAACTCCTATAAGGTCAGCATCAGTCATCCTGAAGAAAGAACAGGGGTTTTTAAATTTTAGTTATGAAGCACTGAAATAAAGCTTGACAAAACAAATAGCTTCTGAAGTACATCTTGACTCTATTAAAGCCCAGCCTTCTGGTACTTAAAAGCCTAACAAACCCAGCAGAAAACATAAATAATTATGTTGATAAAATATAAAATCCTCATTTTTTAAAACTAGATTTTCTGCAAATGTCACTAAAAGTAGATCAATATTTTAGGAAAATGACATTATTGTAACTAGCTTTTAGTATATAAAAAAATCACTGTATAAAATATCAATGTATTAAATTTTGACCTTAGGAAGAATTTTAAGATTTATTTATTTTTAATCGTGTTGACTTGCATGCATGTGAATGCAGGTGCTTGAGGAGGCCAGAAGAGGGTGTCAGATCTCCTGAAGCTGGAGTTAAAGGTGGTTGTGAGCTGAGTTCTGGGAACTGACACTTAGTCCTCTGCAGGAACAGCATGTGCTCTTAACTGCTGAGACATTTCTCCAACCCCGAGCTTAGGAATTTTGCTAGTCAACTTAGTAAAGTCCACCATCCTTAAGTTTCATCTTTCACAAAGCTTTTTAATTTTTTGACATATTTAAACTTCATGTTTTGTACTAATTTCTATTTCCATTCTACAACAATTCTTTACTTGCAGAACAAAACTATATTTTATCATACAAATTTCTTATGCCAAAGCTGTTTATGTTTTGTTTTTTTCAATTTTTTTTTATGTGTATGAGTGTATTATTGCCTGCATGTATGTGAGTGCACTGGTGTTGTGCAGTGCCACGGATGTCAGAAGAGGGCGTCGGATTCCTCTGGAACTGGAGTCAAGGACAGTTTGTAGCCACCATGTGGGTGCTGGGAATCGAACCCGGGTCCTCTGCAAGAGCAGTCAGTGCTCTTAACTGCTGAGCCATCTCTCCAGCCCCACCAAAGCTGTTTTTAAGCCAGAAATGTGTCTATATACTTATGACTTCTAAATCTTTTTCTTGTATTTGTTCATTTCTGTTTTTCCTTTGCAAAATTCTTGATGTAATCAAGTTTTGTTTTAAGCCATGAGAACCCATACACAGGACACATCTGACCACTTTTTGTCTTCTCCAGAAGCGACCTAGCCAGAAGACTGTAGTAAAGTTTAAATTACCAGTTACTGGTCTTACCTTCAACATGTAACGCAAGCGCCTGGCTTCATTGCTTGCATACATCTGGGACTTTTACTTTAGTTAAGATCATTTTATCATTTGCAAAAGTGCTAAATGTTAGGGTTCTGAACAGCAGCAGCTTCCCCACTCCCCAACAGGGACCTACAGACTTTGGAGCCCGAAAAAGGGAACTGAGCTGATAAGCACCTTGACCTTTGAAGTCAAGGGAAACAAACTCTGCTGAGAAGCAGCCTGCCTTTCCTCTGACCTCCAAAGATAAGATAAGCAGATTCTACCTGATAACCAGAGATTTTAGAAGTTGTTTATCACTCATCTTAAGAGGGAAAAAGTAAACACTTCCAGACCCTAATCCTACCTGCTTTTCCTGCTTCCCCCTCCCTGATTTCTCCCTCAAACATTCCCCCTTCTGCACCCTAAAGCCCCCATATATAAAGTCCTAGCTCACAGCCCGTGGGCTGACATCTTTCCCTGACATCTTTCCCTCCCCTGCCCTTCCCTGACATCTTTCCCTTCCCCGAGGAAAAGGTGCCCCATGCGAAATAAATCTGTGTCCCGCTGAGAATTCCATCTGTGCCTTGGTGCCTCCTCCATCCGCGCTGCTCGCTCTCTCACCAACATTTTTACCTATCACTAAAGACATCAACTTTTACATCATTTAAAATTTGAGAATAAAATTTTCCCAATTATGAAGGGTAAATCTGAATGATGAATCAATTGGTGTCAAAGGGGTACAGCCAATCTAGAAGAGAAAAAGGACATAAGGAGCCCATAGAGAAGTCATCTTTTCTACTTATCTTACAAAAACCACAAGTAAATGATAGGGCACCCTCCTCTCACTTGGGAGCTGGGGAGTCACATGTACACACCTTGCTTGATTCTGGAAATGTCTTGGCTGATGGGAACCAGGTTTTGCAACCGTAGTCTGGGAATCATGTGAAATGTACTCTGCCCAATTGTGAAATCATCTTGCCTTGTGAGAGCCAAGTTCCACCTGCAAAACCAGTGAATGACTGTACCTTTCCCAATTCTTTCACGAGCTTGAGAGCTGGGTGTAGGGCACCTTGCTTGATTCCAGATATGCTTTGGCTTGTGGAAGCCAAACTCCATTTTTTTCCCCTGATACATGGTAAAAGTATATGTGCCTCTTTCAGATGTAGTTTGGGGTTTTCCTGTTAAGCTATGGAGATATATGAAGGAAACCCCAAAAGTAAAACCTGCATGTCCTGATGTCATGTCCTGAGTCACAGGCTAATGCCACAGAGGAAACTCTAATTTCCCTTCGAAGACCTAGCTAGTTCATTACATAAAATAAGCACCTCAAAACCAGGTAGACCCACTATTTGGGGGCTGGTATTACACAGCCAATCTGATCGAAGACATATGACTTCATCACATGGCATTGGAGTCACTCAGAAAACATGTCATGAGTGCAGTCACCCCTTTTTGAAAAGGGCACCCCAGTCAGGTTGGTACGGATATAGCAGGAGACAGAAGCATAAACCAATATAAGAGCTAGTGACCCTTAGGCACAGCTAAAGTAGATAGTGCTGAAAATAAGAAAGCACGAGAGCTTTGGAAACCAGGTACAGAGGGCATTTGCAAAGAGGAATTGTAAGTACAAAGGACTAGGACATTCTACCCTAGAGAGGGAGTGTCCATAACTTAACATGAAGAATGTTAAAAATATATGATCATGACTGACAGAAATACTGAAAGATGTCACTAGGATTTTCTGTCAACACCCTTGGCTTTCTTGGTCTTTTTGATCTCCATCAGAAGAATTCAGACAAGGAATGTAGTTTTAAAGACAAGCAGCTTTTATTGCAGTGTGAAGCAGAGCACTCTCAAGGGTGAGGCCAGACGAAGGCCAAAGGCACTTTGTGCTGCTCGGCACTTTAGGCAGGCTTTGCACTATTTCTAAATTCTCTAGTTCAAACTCCCTGTTCCTGAGGAAGTTTGTCTTGTCCAGGTGACCAGAGTCACTCAGGAAGCATTGACAGACCCATTTATTTTGATTTTTTTAAAAAATTGTATTATTTTTATTTTATGTGTATGAGTGTATTACCTGCATGTATATAAGTGCACCTGTGTCATGCAATGCCTGAAAAGGACAGAAGAGGCCATTGGAACCCCTGGAACTGGAGTTACGGACAGTTGTTAGCTGCCATGTGGGTTCTGGGATTCGAACCCAGGTCTTCTGCAAGAACAACCAGTGTTCCTAACCACTAAGCCATCTCTCCAGCCCCTATTTTTATTTTTTATGGGAAGAAGTGATATTATGTCCTTAGCAGAAAACTTTCTGCTAGATAGTAATCCTGTAAGGCCTAGGGCTCCTCAAATCGGGTTTAGGTTGTTTCTTATCAATCACCTTCCAAGCTGTTCAAGGGGTCAAATCTCTTTGAAGGATCAGAGAAATGACTTAGGTCTCATTCCTCTGGCCAAGAATTAGGGTTCAGCTCCTTGGTTTTACAAGTTGTTGACTGTTAAAAGAAATCTATCTCCAGTGACCTCCAAGCCAGGTAATATCTGAATAGCTAGCTACAATTTCATCACCAACTCTTTACTCATTGGTCAGAATTCAGAACAGAGAACTAATTTTTCCAGACTCTTCTCTCTTGTGAATAACAAGATTCTTGATGATGTAAATAAAACATTGACCTTGTGCTGTGCTTTTAGACTGTTATTACTCACCCCACTTCTAGTGAGGTTTTCATCTTTTCTAGGGAAAGATTTCACAGCATCAATCTTCACCTCAAAACAAGCTCTAGAAAGTCCTCATAAAACCACCACTTGCCTCACCTTTGAATTTAATGAAGTGCCTTTTCTTTGTGCCTACTCTTAATAGAGAGCTCTTCTCTAACTCTCTTACACTTTTGTTAGCTTTGATTTTCTGCATTGTCTGGATGTGGGCTTTTAGTCTCACTTTGCTTTTTGCTGTTGGTGCTTTTTGGGAAAGGAACACTGTCACTCTTGTCTTTTAGTGACGAGCTCTGGCAGCAAGCATCAGAAGTCTGCCCTGCCCACCTCACTTCACACTCCACTCCAGGTCTCCTTATCCCTAGGTAAGGCTTTCTACTTGGTCTTCAGTAAGAGGTCCTTCTATGTGAAATAAGTAGCCTTTCTCCTACTCAATTTTCTCTTCCTTCTAAGCTGTTCACACTCTGCTTTCTTGATGTAGCATTTAAGAATCTGTCTTGGTTTAGATTTTTCAGAACACACTTTTTCTGTTTACACATATGACATTACTACCTTGCTTTGAGTTATAGATATCTGTACCCACCCTACCATAACAGCAAGAGCAGAGGTTGTCAAATGCCCAGCATTTTAAAACTTCTTTTATTCTTACAGATGGCGAAATGTACATTTTATGAAACAGAAAGGAATTGGCCCTCCACTCCTAAAGTTGTATGGAGTTTCAGATACTTGTGGAATTAAGACAAAAAAAAAAAATCTAACTTTTATATCATCATGAGGCCAGGTAGACAAAGGGCTATATCCAAGGAATTAAAGAAACTGAAGATGTAGCTTGGTAGTTACTTCCTGAAGGTCAAAATGAATTCCCCTTTTGAGGTGAAGTATGCTTGAAGCTGCAGTTAGATTCTAGTCACTGTACTAGAAACTCAAGTGCTGATATGACTTTGTCAACGGCCCCACACATACGCTAATAAAGTTTCTGCATACTGAAAGAGCTGGCTTTATTGTAATTTCATTTGCATTGTCATTTGACCATCCTCATGAGCTTTTCAAATGGGACCAAATACTCCAAAGGGAGATTCCCTCCAGGGCCACCTTACTCACATGAGTATTCCATCCACTTCAAGAGTATTCATGAAAACTTCTTACAAAAATACCAAACCCAAGAGTGTTCATTGTTACTCATCCTTGGCTCAGCTGTTTGGAGTGTCCCATCTGCTGAATAAACTTCTGCTTATACTATCTGAGTCTCAATAGATTTTGTTCTTGGAAAAGATAAGAAAAATTCCAGCCCGCTGACAAGTAGAATTTCAGGAGAATAAAGGCAGTGTCTAAGAAAAAAGCACGTGCAGAAATAAAGGCTAAAATTCCTCAGATATGGCAAAAGATATAAACTTTAGAATTCAAGAAGCTCAGGAAATCCCAAATAAATAAACCCAAAGAGGTCAACATGAAGGCACATGTCCTATAACTGGCCTGGTAGGTATGAATGTATTTTAAAGATTTATTTGTGTCCCTCAATCTGGCTCTCAGATTATTGAAACAATGGACCTCAAGAAACTAGAATTTCCCCAGACAACCCATGCAGGAAGATTTCCAACTTGTTAGAACACCTTACAGAAGAGACACAGATGGGTCAGTGGTGGGCAGGACCACACCTTGGCTGGGAACTGCTTAGATATGCAAAACTCTGGCTCTCTGTTTAATCCTCAACTTCATTTTAGGATCCCAAAGATGGACCTTGGGGGGGGGGGTTGTCACTGGATCTCTTTCCTTCTTCCCAAATAACCCTTTTCTACTTTTCACTATTAACTGAGCTCATTTAATTGGCCTATCAAGTGGCTGAATCTGACTTGTTCGGGCAAAGACTGTAACTCTAAGTCTGGTAACACTTGCAAAGCTTCTGAAAACTAAAGATGGTGAAGAAGTCTTAAAATAATAGCAAAAAATAATGTCATACTTCTAGGAAGAGGCAACCTGACTGACAATGGATTTCACTTTAGAGACCATAGAAGGCAGAAGGAAGCTACAAAGCCCTTTTCAGATACTGGAAAAAATTAAAATAACTTTTCAACCCAGAAATCTGTGTTTAGTGAAAATATCTGAAACAAAGGAAAAATCAGAGCATTTTTCTGGTAAAGGGAAATGAAGAGATGTTGGTGCCAGCCTTCCTAAAATAGATGGCAAAAGTAAATCCACTACACATAAAAGAAAAAAAATCAAGGAAAGCAACTATCGAGGAGCAGCAGAAGATGGCTCATCAGGTCGAAGTGTTTGAGGCCCAAGAACCCGAGTTCCATCCCTGGAGTGCACAAAATGACAGGAGAGAACTGATTCTGTATCAGGAAGAAAGAACCATAGAAAGAGTAAGACATGGGTATTCTCAATAGATTTTTTTCTCTTAAAGGTCTTGAACTATTTTTAACAGATAAAGACAAAATAACAAAAGACCCAAGGTCATTTTAAATGGTTATAGAGGAAATATTTAAGGTAATTGGACTTTGAGAAGGTTAAAGGGACAAAAAAACAGATAAGATTCCTCCACTTGACTTGGTAAACACTACCACCAGTAGACTGTGATGGTGTTACAGTTATGTATAAAAAATGTAATAAATAGAACTACTGATGCACTTTTGGGGTCCCCTAAGGAGTCCCACTGGAGGGGTACCCCAACTGCCACACCTGATGACTCCAGTTTGAAAAACCAGACAGATCATCTCCCCAGTTCCCTAAATGACAGTTAGGTTTACCTCTTCAGAGGCAGGAATGACGAGGACAGGAGCTAGGAACTGGCTGGGCAGCTTAGGGGTAATCACCCCAAAAGCAGCTGTTCCAAAAATGCCCTTGTTTCTCTGGCCAGGAATACCAGAGGGAGACCTGGTTTCTTATTTATTCTAAATGAGCACCCTGCCTCTGGGCTCTATGTTTGAGTGGGAACTAAAACCTCAACCCAGACACTAATGCCTTCTGATGAACAGCTTTGGAACTGGTTCTCTAGATTCTCAAGGTGGAAATGGGTTCTATCAGGTCCTCAATGTTCGTCCTTCTCCTAAATGATGTCAGGGTTACCTCTTCAGAGCAAGGGATGTTGAAGGCCCATTAAGGGAAAGCTGTAGACTCCTAGCCAAAAGAATGAAATCTACCTCTGGGTGGAGAGAGGACTTTGTCTCCTTTAAGAGTCAATTTTTGTTTGTTTTTTTTAAATGGGTCTTTTTGCTACTCTAACATTCACCCTCTGAAGAGGTAACCCTAAAATCTTTTAGGGATTAGATAAGAGCTCCCAAATACTTTTAACATTTTTGGCCTTTGGAACAGAGTATGTTGCTAAGAGGCCCAAGGACATTTTACTTTTAGCCAAGAAACTGGCTACTTTTCTTTGGACTCTTTTTACCCTAACTGCCTAGCCAGTTCCTACCTCCTATTCTTATCACACCATCCTCTGAAGAAAGAAAAAAAAGAGGACATGAAGTTGTCAGAAAAAAGTGATGGGGAGGTATGGGAGGTGTTGGAGGGCAGGGAGTGGGCGTGGATTTGATCAAAACACCTTATATGCATGTACGAAATTCACAGTAAAGTTTTTTTTAAGTTAAAAAAAAAAAAGAGTCAATCCTGTTGGGCAGGTCAGTCACTATGCCAAGAGATCTCCTTTCAGGAAGATGGAAGATGGGTTCTCCTTAAGCCACACTAAAGAGTTGGGAACAATCATTATCTCTCTAATGAGATAATGTTTCCTTCCCAGAGTCTCCACCGTCTGTAGAGTTGTCTAAGAGCCACAGTTATGCTGCCCACTTTTCTGAATTATTCAAGTATAACTTTCATTTTCTTCTGTCTGTCTCTTTTCTGAGCATGCTTTCCCTGACATTTTGGGCTTCATTCTTTCCCTAAAGCTCTCCTCCTGTGATGTGGCTGCTTATCCATGTGACTGATCTCCACGGTGGCCTAGCCCAAATGGCATGGCTTTTTCTCTGACTCTGCCGAGATTTACAGTTTGTCTGCTCCTAGGGTTTTTCTTTTAAAATTGTCCTTGAGGCCCATTTTGAGTTCTTAAATTCTTTTGCTAACAAGACAAAGAACCTCAAGTGGGGACCCTGATTTCCTTGGTAACAGAAGACACATGAAGAAACACACTAAAAATCTCTGCATAGATTTAAATGGAATGCTAAAAAGGATCATGTAACTTACAGGAAGGTGAGAAAATGAAATCAGAGGAGTTTATAACAGAGAGAACAAACAGAAAACCAACACACAGAGAGTAGACTTGAATCCTAGCAGATTAATAAGAACATTAAATACAAACAGTCTACATGTGCCAATGAAAAGACGGAAAATGGCAGAGAGAGTGAAACATAGAAACATCAACTAAAGATATTATGATCGTGTCAATTTTCAGCTAGTCAGGGTCTGGAATCACCTAGCAGGCAGGCCTCTAGACAGTCTCATGACCTCTAAACTAGTTTGTGAGGGATTATCTTAATTAGATCAATTGAGGTAGGAAGACAGCATAACTAGGTAGCCCCATTTCCAGGACAAGAACCCTGGATTGTATACAATGGGGAGAATAAGCTGAGCACACATACATTCATCCCTCTCTGCTTCCTGATTGTGGATGCAATGTGACCAGCTGTTCAAGCTCTTACTGCTTTGACTTCCCTGCCATGATGCACCTCAAGCTGTGAGATGAAATAAACCCTGTCCCCCTTGGGCTGCTTTTGTCAGGGTATTTTACCTCATCAATGTGAAAAGAAACTAAGACAGATACACTGTCTATAAGAAACTCACAACAAAATGATATATAATTTGGAAGTAAAAGATTAGAAAAGACATGCCATGAAAATATTAACCAAAAGAAGCCAAATGTGGTTACATTACTATGAGTAAGTAAATATAAAACAAGAAAAATGATTTGGACCATTACATAGTGATGAGTAGAAGATCCAAGGGTAGTACCACTTTGTATTCACCGAGGGTATTCACAGCTGTATGCACTGAGAAAGCAGCTGCAGGATATGTGGAACAGAAGCCAACAGAACTGAAAGAGGTAGACCAATCTACAACTATTGCTGAATGCCTCTCTCTCCACAATTAATGGAGTAAGGACACAGAAAACCAATAAGGATAGAGAAAAGCTTTCTACACTCTCAACCAATAGACCATTATCAATTCAATTAGAAAATGGACAAGCTGTAGGGAAAGACATTTCACCTAAGACAATATGGGATGACAAAAAGTACATGGGATAGTTAATATCATTCATGGTTAGGGAAATGCAAATTAAAACCTCAATGACATCACTATCCATCATTTAGAATAGCTATAAGTTAAAATATACAGTTATGGGCTGGAGAGATGGCTCAGCAGTTAAGAACACTGGCTGTTCTTGCAGAAGACCCGGGTTCAAATCCCAGCACCCACATGGCAGCTAACAACTGTCTGTAACTCCAGTTCCAGGGGATCTGACAGCTTCTTCTGTCCTCCGCAGGCATTGCATGACACGGGTGCACTTACCTACATGTAGGCAATATACACATACACATAAAATAAAAATAATGAAATATTTTAAAAAATACAGTGACAATACCAAGCAGTAGCAAGGATGTGGGGAAACTGAGTCACACATTATTAGTAGAAATGTAAAGTGGCACCATCACTCTGGAAAATGCACTGGAAATCTCTTCAAATTTTTAATATAGCCGGGTGTGGTAGCACATGCCTGTAGTCCCAGCACTTGGGAGGCAGAGGCAGGCAGATCTCTGTAAGTTCAAGGCCAGCCTGATCTACATAGTGAGTTCCAGGACAGCTGGGGCTACAGGGAGACCCTGCTTCAAAAAGACAAAAAAAAATTTTTTTTTAATATATATGAACTGGAGAGATGGCTCAGTGCAGGGAGGACCTGAACTTTGTTCCCATCACCCACACGGTGGCTCACACCCTTCTGTAACTCCAGTTCCAGTTTCAAGGCATCTAAAAGTACTTTCTGGCTCTTCTGTCAACTCGAACACCACCCATGCACACAGTGTATATACTTACATGCAGGCAACATTCATACACAAAAATAAATAACAAATGGAAAAACCAAATTTAACATATACATTACAGGCTCAACAAACTTCTTGGTGTTTCCCATAGCAAAATCCAGCATGTGCTTCTCCATAGCAGCTTCATCTGTAACAGGTCAAATCAGGAACCCAACTGTTTTACAGTAAGTAAACTGTTAAATAAGCCAAGGTATGGCAAGCAATACACCCCAGTGACCTGGATGGATTTTCCGCATATTATGTCCAGTGGGGCAAAAATTGTGAAAAACTTGTATATTGTCTGATTCTGTTGATATTACCTCTGATAACTGTAGTGATCCCTTGGGGTTAGAGATGGAGGAGGGAGGAGCCAGGTGTGGTCATGAAGGACCAGGGGATTGATCTTGGTGGTGATTTTGCAGCTGGTTACAAGAATATGCTTCAGTGCTAAAATGAGTGTACACACACACACACACACACACACACACACACACACAGAGGCACGTGCACACCACATACACACCATACCCATACTCATACCCACCCACACCCACCCACACCACACACACTCATACATAAACACACACACATCTACCCATACCACCTACACGTTCACACCCTGCACACACCACACATACAACACACACTCACACCAACCTACACCACACACACTACACAAACACACCACACCCACATACCACACCCACACCCTCACTCCCCCCCCACTACGCACATCACACAAACATACTTCACACACATACACAAACACCACATTCAGTGTATCTGCCAAATTTCTAGTTTTGTACTAAGACACAATCAATGGAGAAAATTGAGTGTATGCATGAGACCTCTCTTTCCTATCACTGAAACTTCTCTTCTGTAATTATTTTTTAAATGCAGAAAGCAACCTACAACGTATTTTGTCGTTGGTGGCTGAGGCCCACAGTATTTCCTAAGTCGATCCAAAACCTTATACGCAGTTTTACAAAACCATGCTCACAGGCTAGGGCAGAGGGACGCTGGGCAGCTGCAGATGGAAGGCGGCTCCAGATGGAGGGCAGCGTTGGATGCCCTGCGGGAGGCGGGCGGGGAACTGGGTGCGTGGCGGGGGCGGCGCGGCGGAGTTCCGCCTAGGCGACTCCCAGGCCAAGTGCGCAGCTTGTGCGCTCCGGGTCCAGAAAGCTGAAGAGCTAGAGGCTTGTGAATCTCGGTGCGCTCCTAGGCTGGCTGGGAAGCGCGGAGAACTTTGAATTGCAAGCACTCCGGGTCAGTGAGACCGACTTTCCCTTGCTGTCGCCAGCCTCTCCTTCGGGGCTTGCTTTGCAGCCCGGCTTCCCTTCCCCGCCTCGGGGGCCGCTGCCGAGCCCCGACATGTCTGAGTGGAACTTGACCGCGGAGCAGCTGTCGGCGCTGCTGCGGCTACACAACCTGACGCGCGCGCAATTCATCGCGCGCTACGGGCTGCGGCCGCTGGTCCTCACCCCGAAGCTGCCCGCGCGTGCCAGGCTGGCCCTCCTGCTGGCGGGCCTGCTCATCTTTGCCCTGGCGCTCTTTGGCAATGCCCTGGTGGTCTACGTGGTGACCCGCAGCAAAGCCATGCGCACCGTCACCAACATCTTCATCTGCTCCCTGGCGCTCAGCGATCTGCTCATCGTCTTCTTCTGTATCCCGGTCACCACGCTCCAGAACATCTCGGACACCTGGCTCGGGGGTAAGACCGCCGCGCCGCCTCTCAGAGGATCCTCCCTGCCCGCATACACATTCTACGCGCCTTACATTTCTCTGTCAAGTGAACCCATGAATTCTTGGAACTTTCCTACCTGGGCTGGCTTGATGTTTTGTTTTGTTTGCGACTTGTCCTTATGCCTAGTGTTAGTTGCGTGCTTGTCCCATAGAGCATGACTGGTGGTAAGGTTTAAGAAAAGTCCAAGTGGTGGGCTGGAGAGATGGCTCAGGGGTTAAGAAAAGTCCACCGCGGTCCCTTTTCCATAATTAGAAGGATCAGACCCCCTCCAGTGTTTAAAATAAGCTATTAAGTTTTTAGGCTAATATTTCAGATATTAAAAAAATCTCAATAAAATTTTCTTTCCTTATTTCCCCAACTTCCAGGCTCACTTCCCAGTCGCTTATGTGCCTTCCAGACAAGGTCTTGCATGTATTGGCAGGTATATGGCCTTAAAACCCTTCACAACAACATGCACTGCAGAAAAATTAAAGCCTTGGTTTAGTCCTTTTTGAAATTATATTAATGGGCTTATAAAGGGAGAAGGAACAGAAAACATCTCTTTAAAGGAGAGACGAATGTCCTTACAAAAGGGAGAAGACAAGGCGACAAAACCCCTCGCTGGCTGGCGTACTGAGGGAGGAGCAGGGGTGGAGGTTAGAAAAACAGTGAGGCACCTGTTCCTTCCGAGCTTTCCAAAGACACAGGATCACTGGGATCGGGATCGGTTTGCAGTGTTGCCCTACTGCTTGCTCACAGCACACCTTGGACAGGAAGTATGAGTTCTACCCCGGCTTTCATGAGTGACTGTAGTCTTGTGGGCACACTGAAATTCTTGGAAAATGGTTGTAAATGTATGAGAAATGGATCGTTGTGCTTTCGTGCTCCGCCATTTCTGCCCTTCAGCTAATTCTTTTCATACTTGAGGACTGTCTCTTTATTCCAGTTACCAACCCGGGAGCTCCAGTTTATACTTCCAGCCTTGCTCTTTCTAATTGACTTGCACTGTGCTTGTTGTCAGTGGGTAAGGATGCTAGATTGCTGACTTCCATTTCACATTTCATGTATGATGTACTTTCTGAAAAGCATCAGTAAGTACATAGCAGGAACTTGAAGGTGACCCAATTGAATATTTAAATTGATTCATAGACTAGAAATTTTATGTTCCCTGATAAAGTAATTGTATTTGAGCGTTCTAAAGTTACTCAGCTAATTCCATCCAATTAATAAGATGAATTAATCATCAAGTAGAGCTTGGTTTTTGAGGAGATGTCATAAGAATTACTATTTCTAGGTGTTTGTACACATATTTAGCACCATGTGAATGGATCTTTTTGCTGGGAAGCAAAGAACCAGGATCTCTATTTTGACTCTAGGACATGCTAAGTGAACACGTCTGGGTCTCAGTTTTTCAGTAACATATTAGAGTTTGGAGAAGCTTTGTGTTTTTTTTTTTTTTTTTTTTTTGTCCAAAGTCGTATTTAGGAGTGATGGCTGAGGAAGTCCATACAGAGGCTCTTCCCTACAAGTACACAGGTAGACGTTTCGAAGGATGTTCTCAAGCTTTCTGTTTTCCTTTCTTTCTACTGATGGAGGATGTTTTAATTTGGCTTCTATATTCTAAAAATGGATCATATGTTGCTCATATGTTTTATAGGGCTGGTGTGAGAATAAAGTGTTTGGGCAAAAGTGTTTTGGAAAAGGTGATTATGCTGAGTAGCACACACCTATAATCCTGGCACTTAGAGATGGAGAAGCAGGAAGAGTTTGTGTTCTAGGGGAGACTGAGTCTCCAGGGGTTCCAGGAGACTGAAACCCTGTCTCAAAAACAAAACAAACAAACAAAAACCCAAAAAAGTGGCCATGTCATGGAAGCCTGGAGAGGTGTTCAAATATATTGATTCATCTACACTTATTGATCTAGGACTGGATTTATGTAATAAATAATGTCGTATAATTTGAGTGACCAACTACAGGACTGTAGAAGAGAAGAGAGGGCCTACCCTGGACAGTGACATG
This sequence comes from Nannospalax galili, assembly GCF_000622305.1. Taxonomy (NCBI): domain Eukaryota; kingdom Metazoa; phylum Chordata; class Mammalia; order Rodentia; family Spalacidae; genus Nannospalax; species Nannospalax galili. The sequence continues at coordinate 2,246,476 of NW_008348089.1, read as the reverse complement.
AAAGAGAAGCAACTTGTATGTTATAGATTAGGATAATATCCCAAAACTCCTTTGATAAATTAACAAAAGGCAGTTCCAGGTAATGTAATCTAAGAGTTAAACTTCATTCATAATTTATTCATTTGATAGAGTTATTAAGAATTTTCTTAATAACCTTGAGAATGTAAAAAATAAAGCTCATCTAGACCCTTATGAAACCTCTGAGAACAGAATATTCCTCCAAATAAGACTAAACGAGACTGAATATTCTTAGAAGACTCATTCAGCTCTTAGAACATTGGGAGTGTTGGATTTCAGGAGGTGGTGTTTGAACTTGGTGTTGAAGAATAATCTAAACTGTTTTCAGCAAAGGAAGAAGGAGTATGTGGCCACTCTAAAGATACTACATTTTAAGAACGCTGTAGTCGGGTGGCATGTGCTGATCTCTGTGAATTCGAGGCCAGCCTGGTCTACCTAGTGAGTTCCAGGACAGCTGGGCTACAGGGAGACCCTGTCAAAAAAAAAAAAGAACACTGTAGAAGGCATTTCAAGAATACACAACAGGAAATGCTAGGAAATACATAGGCAGGAAATGCTAGGAAAACACACAGAAAATGAAGCCACTGTGGCTGAAGACGAAAATAATGTTATGAAAAACTATCAATACAAATCCTTCTCAAATGCCTTTGTGGGTGAGGTCCAAGCAGCCAGAGCTCTGAGGATCACCAGGAGGCGGGTAGCAGGGGAGGGCTGGGTCCTGGAAGGGCAGCATCTTCTGTTGTAATCATTATTATCATTCATGTAATCATTATTACTCCTTCTTCAAGAGAATCCAGGAAAACAAATTTCTGTAAGAGTGACACCTACCTCAAATTTAAAAAGCAAAATGCAGTGGAGTTAAACAAAGCATCTCTGTAGCGTTGGTCATAAATAATCCATGAACTTGTACTTCGTGAATTTTCTCTGAAGCCTTTTTTTCCAAACATTTTTGACAGCAGTGAACTGCCAGTGGCTGTCTTTCTTCCTCCAGTCTGCTCTTCTCCCTTCCTGGCTTCCATCAGCACCCGCTGAGAGAGTATTTGCATTTTACTAAGCTCCTCAGCTAATACATGTGCAAAGTAAAGTTTAGTAAGTACTATTTTAAGTGGCGGTTCTCAGACCTACCTGCACAGACTCCCCTCAAGGGCTCTTAGAAATTACCTGTACCAGCCTAAGCCCAGACCAGCAATTCTCAGCTCCTTAGAGCCAGCTTGCATTGGCTTACCAAGCCTGTGTTTATCCACAGCTCTATATAGGAGCTGCTTTGGGGACATATTGTTGGCTCTAAATTTATCCTAGTGGAAATATTTAACCCACAGAAATCAACAGCTACAACATAGGCCTGCAAAACAAACAGCCAAAGAAATGAAAACACCAACCCGTCTTTTCCATCACACCACTGAGCCAAGACATTGTGTTTCTTCGGGTACCACCAAAGACAAGTAAGGTACCGTATAGCCATAAAACCCAAGTTTATCTGCGAGAATTGTACTCCAGTTAGGAGATTTACCAGATTCTCAGCGGCTACATGCTGCCCAGAAGGCAAGTAGATTTATATGAAATTCTCTTATCACTGCTTCCTGGCTCCTTGAGCCTCTGTCTCACACAGCTCCCTAGGAATCCTCGGAACGATCAGAAGCGGAGCATCTCTGCCCCAGAGCACCATGTGCAGCGTGCACTTCTTTCCTTTACACTTACGGTGTGAGGGTGGACTGGTGCTGCCATCACATTTAGAAATGGAAACTGGGGAGTTCTGTCCTTCTCTATCTGTTCGGTCAGATGCCTTCCTGGAACTTGCCTGTTCCTCTCTCAGCACCATCAGATTGTCTATAACCTCGCCTGCCTCTGCCTCCCCAGGGCTGGGAATTAAAGGCGCCCACCACCATGCCTGGAGCTATAACCCCTTCTTTTTGCCTCCTTTTCCTTCTCTTTTTATCTGTCTTCACAATGTACTAAAAAGTTCTCTAATTTCACTGACTAAATGTTTTGTTTCTAGCTAAATTTAGAATAATTGATTGTGCTCTGACCAATATTCCAGAACTCTTGACTCTTCTGTACTTTTCCATAAACTCCTTTTTCCTCTGTGTGTGTGTGTGTGTGTGTGTGTGTGTGTGTGTGTGTTTTATGTCTTTCTTTTTTGTAACCTTTCTGTGCTAGTTTATGAGCATGGAAACTTAGTATGCAATCTCTTCTTTTGTGATTCATTACGCATAGAGGCTGCTGTCAGCTCTGGTTTCTGGCAGAGCTCACCACAAACACTCTCTGAAGCCCTAGGTTTATATTTGATCTGTGGAGAAGGAGTTTATATCTGGACATCGTTATCAGCATCCAGTATTCTCTCATCATAGCTTGTACTTCTGCCCAGTCTCAATGATAATCTCTGGGTATGAATCATGGTGGTATTCATCATACCCTAGGTGGCTACTTGTACTTTGGGTGCAAGAAAGTCGTGCTCCTGTGGAATAGCCAGGTTTCACTTTGATCAAGAAGGGAAGGAAGTATTCAGAGAAAAAATGGAGAATGCACAGTGCTGGAAAGTGAGGAACCTCAGTCAGTGGGAAGGTTCTAAGCATGATGGGTTTGAGACCAGGGATAAGGGACAGTATAGGAGAGAATAGGACTTGACATAACTCAGGTCAGTGAAAACTGAGGAAAACTGAAGATCTCCCAGAATGGGGTAGAAGATCAGTTCTAACTCTAGCCTCTGTTTAAATTCTAGAAACTAATACACTGAGATGGGTGAGTTTATTGGGGCGGGGGGCAAGGTGCAGCTTTGCTAGAAGCCTGCAATGCTCTGTGCCGGTTTCGTGCTAACATGGGTGCAGGAGCAGAACAGGGGAGGTAGTCTCCCATAGTGCACAGAGGGTTCTGTGGAGCCTCTCACAGTCTTGTGGTAGACAGTGAAAATGACTTTTCTAATGCTGGCTGGCAAATTGACTGAAAGCAATCTCTAGATAAAGAAGTTCCCAAAATACCTTTAGTAATGGTAGCATGGTGGAGAGAAGCCCACATTCACCTACGGTCATTTTTTTTCCCTAGGAAATTAAATTTCTCTGCAGCTGATCTGAGGAGTCCTCTTAAAGCAGTGGATCTCAAACTTGGTGACACACAGAATCACTGTGGGGAGGGGTGGGGTGTAAAAGGTAGAGATGCCTAGTTCTCACCTCTAAAGATTATAATTTAATTGGACTGAGTTTGAATTCTGCCATCATATTTTCAAAAGTTCTACAAACCAGGATGTCTTGTAATTTATGGCTAAGGTTTTAGAACTACTGAAATAGTATAAATGCTGACAGCACCAAGACATGGCTTGTTATGAAGGTTACAATTAATCAGTGATGGATGCAGCGATTTAAATAGTACAGTGTCTTCTGCATTGCACCAGCTCAACAGAGCTATGGCATTTTAAAAAAGAAACAGGGGGCTAGAGAGATGGCTCAGTGGTTAAGAACATTGGTTGTTCTTGCAGAAGTCCTGGGTTCAAATCCCAGCACCTACATGGCAACCCACTAACAACTGTCTGTAACTCCAGTCCCAGGGGATCCGACAGCCTCTTTGGACCTCCGCGGGCGTTGCATGGCACGGGTGCACTTACCTACATGCAGGCAATTCACGCATATGCATAAAATAAAATAAATAAATAAATAAATAAACAGAACTTAAGACTGCTTATACAATGCAGAAGGATGTATAAAATGGATTCCAGCAAGGACCCGTGATAATTGTTTTGTTGCAGTGTCTTATAACTATATTGAAGCCCTTAACCTTTTTGTAGTCTTTCAAGATGAATTTTAAAAGAAATAAATAAGATATTTAATTAAAAAATTGTTGGACTGGGGAGGTGCTCAGTGGTTTAAGTGTAGCATGCATTTGTAACCTCAGCAGTAGGAGGGCAGAGATACGTAGCCCCCTGGAGCTCACTGGCCAGTGAGCTTAGCTGAATAGAGAAGTTGTTGCAAAATAGACAGTAGAATGTGGTAGAGAAAAGGTCTCTGGTCTCCACACATGCACACAGGGGAGAGTGCACCTGAGTATACATGTGCACACACACCTTACACATACCCACACGTATATGTACACCACACACACACACTACACACATCACACACTACACACCATATACACCACACACATACATATACCACACACACTGCATACATCACACACACACCATATATACTACACACATACATACACCACTCACTACACACCTCACCCTCCCCACCACACCATACACCCCACACAGATGCACACACGTACCACACACACAAACATACAAAGGTTGGAATACAAAACATACAGTGTATAATAATTATTTTCTTTTCTGGAGAATATTGCTTAGTTATAAATCAGCACACCTCACAGCAAAGGTTTCCTATCCATTTTACCCCAAGCCATTACAGAGGAGGGACGACTCCCGGATTTCCTCAGAACACCACCTACCTTGTTAGCAAGTCGAGCTTTGAATGTGACTTACGTCAAAAACATGGAAGGATTTTACTGGAAGGCAGGGAGGGAAATGAAAGAGCATGCACAGTGCACAGCATATAGTGTTTGGTTAGTTTTAGAGATTACAAGTCAATGAATTGAGAAAAGCATTGAGGAAGTTGTTCATTTGCTAAATGATATTAATTTAGAGAATCTGTTCAGAGCAGAGGGCTTGACCTAAAATCTTTTCACTCTTACTATATGGCCAGGAATTACAAAACATCAGTTACATTTGTTACAATAATTTTTCCTTGTGTTTGACAGTTCAGAACTTTACATATGCTGAAATCATTTTAAAGTCAGGAGTACTGTGCTTTTTAAAAAAAATTATTTATTTTTATGTGTATGAGTGTTTTGTCTGCATGTAAGTGCACCCATGTCATGCAATGCCTGAGGAGGTCAGAAAAGGCTATTGGATTCCCTTGGAACTGGAGTTATGGTCGGTTGTAGATGTTAGGAGCCAAACCCGGATCCTCCTGCAAAAGCATCCAGTGCTCTTAACTGCTAAGCCATTTCTCTAGCCCCCACGCCTTAAAATCTGTTACCAGGAATGATGGCAACTATTGAAAAATAATCTTCATTTAGAGAACTATTTTAGAAAGGAAAACGCAAAAATCAAAGAAGCACAATAGTGGGAGTTAGTTTGAAAGTGTTCAGGAATTATGCCATGGGGCTAGCATGTGCCATGGGGCTAGCCTGTGCCATGGGGATAGCCTGTGCAATGGGGCTAGCCTCTGGATGTGGTTTTCTAGCATCAGTTTGTTATACATTTTGAGAAGAAATGACATTATAAGTCAAGAAGGTCACTAAATTTTCTTGAGAAATGGAAGGGCAACAGTATCAGTCACAGGATTGTATTTAGAAGACCCTCCCTACTTAGGTCAATAGTAGTTTACATTTATAATAACCATAGGAAAGGATTTAGCAATGAGAAAGCCTGAAAAGTTTCCTTAAACACTTAGCTTGTGATTTGAGCTATAGAATCCTCTGTTTAGAACTTAGTCTTGTGTCCTGTGATGGTGGTGATTTGGAAGGGGACAGGTAGGGTGGGCTGGGCTCGTTCCTACCTGAATGACTTGAATAGGGTAGGTTCACTGGAGAAATACAGAGGGCACCTTTACATGGCGCTCTGGCAGACTTGCATGTCTCCACCTAGAGTATATAGGCTTCACCTTCCAACCTGAGTCTCGGCAGGATGCCTGGAGATGATTCCTGAAGAAGGCACCCCTTCCAGACCATTTCTTATCCCTCTCTTGTAGGAGACTGTTTCTCAGCCATCTCCCTCGACTGGTTTCAGTTGAGCTCAGAACTTCCACCTTGCTATGACCTGTACAGTGGTGTGGACTGTATGGGATTGTGTGGCTCGAGTTTGAGTGCTGTGTTCCAGCAGAGTGACTTGATAACCATGTTATTAGTTCTCTTGTCCTTCAGGTTTGCTGTCTTTCTGTGGACCTGACTAAGGACACAGGAGCTGGCAATGTGTTGATCTCTCTTGTGCTCTCTGTGTAAGTAATAGACTCACTGAATCTAAGTGGACTCACATGGCCTCATGGATGTGGGTTCATCACACTAAATAACTAAGTATATAAAAGTGTGACAAGCGAGGCTGACAGCTACAGCAGAGACACTTGTGGTGTGTTAGTTACAAGCCCCTGGGGAATGCTTGACTGCTGGAAAAGAAACTCTGGAGGAGAGTACACACGGCAGTCAGATGTGCGTCATATAGTTTGCTGAGTACATCTGTGGGGCTGAGGTCAATTGACGGGGCTCTAAGCTCCTTGAACATATGATCTCTGTCATTGATTTTTTTCATGTTCTTCCTCCTTCATAAGCCCTGAAGCAGGTGTCTTGAGGTCAAGCTGAACCAGCGTTTTGAGTAACTTGTGCTTGTCCATCTCACCTGGACTCGGCTGGGACATCTCCCTCTGCCACTCCTTCTGTGTTTATATCCTCTGAGATGGACCAACTTACATGCTTTCAATTTCCCAGACTGCCTTCTCCTCTGCTAAGGCATCATGGGAAGGTCAGTGAATAAAACTGTGTAACTTCTCTTGCCAGTTTCCTCTCAGCCTGTGATGCTGAGAAAGATTTAGCAGATGCTGTGCTTGCTTCCCTTCACATCTGGAAACGTCAGGTTCTTGATGACTAATCACATCTGAAGTAGGCAAGTAAGTGCTTACTGTTGTATGTGATTGTGTAAAACGAAAACTAAAATCGAATTCATTCATTCTTCCTGTAACTGAGTTTCCAAGAACTTTTCCATCATACCAGAGAGAAGGTAGGTCAGTGCACATAATAAAAATCTGATATGACAACAAGTTCTTACCTATCTTGGGAGAAAGAGAGCATGGTGCAGTAAAAATAAACAGGCACTGTGGAATATAACAGCCTTAGCCTCTAATTCTTTTCTACCTAGTTGCTGTTCGTGTCCCCAGATGTCCCTCGGTGTGAGTTCATCCACTGGAACCTGGTCAGCCTGTCTAGAGTCACTCCCTTAAAGAAGCCAGCTGTCCATCAGCCAGCAGTGATCAGCTACCAATAGTTCCTCAGCTAAGGTTGGGGCTTCTTACTCATCTCCCCAGGTCTATGCTGGATTTTTGTCTGGTTTGAGTTGACATGGGTCTTGTGCATGCTGTCGCCATTGCTGTAAGTTCATATGAGCAAGTTTCCAGCCTCCTTGTGGTCATCCACCACCGTGACTCTTACAGTCTTTTGCCCCTTCTTCCACAATGGTCCCTGAGCCCTGGGTGGCAGAGGTTTAATGTAGGAGTCTTATCCAAGGACACACACTCTGCAGTCTCTTACTCTACATTTTGTCCAGTTGTGGCTTTCAGTGTTAATCACTCTCCGTTGCATGAGCTTTGATGATGAGAGAGCTGCATAAATCTCTCTACTCCCTGTTTCACTATGTTCTGTGAGCCTTAGATGTAGAGGTTCTAACTCAGTTTTATGATACATTATCCAGTGCTAAGTCAGCTCTTACTTGGAGACTAAGCAGAGAAGACTTAAAAAATGTTTGCTGTTGCCCTCCCCCAAGAATTAGATTAAGCAGCAGCATGGCTATATGATAAGGATGTAAGTTGTACATCTTGCTGGGTTTGAACAAAGATATAATGTATATCTAGTTTTTATGATTTCCAAGTTGGTTTCAACATTTATATAATATTTACATTTGGGGGCTAGAAAGATGGCTCTGCAGTTAGGAGAGCTTGCTGCTCTTGTGGAGAGGACTGGTGTTTGGTTCCTGGCACCTATATCAGGTGGTTCACGACTGCTTGTGACCCCAGTTCCAGGGAATCCAATGTCTTCTTTTGGCCTCTGACGACAGCCATACACATGTCTCTCACACACACATACACACACGCACGCACACACACACGCACGCACAAACATCTTGTAACAAAGCAAGTCATGTCCATGCTGCAGATTCAACTGGCTGGAAAATGTTCCTCTTCATGAGAAAAGTGTCCAAATCTGCAGAGGCCTTGCAGACTGTGAGGGGAAGGAATTGTAGCCTTCTGTCTGTTTGTCTTATCTGCCATATCAAGTAAATGGTCTATCTTCACTTAACAGGAAGTGCTGGTGCCAGGATTTGACCCTGAGGAATCTGTTTTAGTGCTGGGTTTTAACCTCAGTGGGTAACTTCCGCAGTGATTCATGCTCCATCACCTGCTTCCTCCTCCACTGTGCCGTGATGCCTGAGACCGTTCTGTCCCCTCAGTCACATACTGGTTTTGGACCTAGAAGACAGATTTCTGCAATGGAAGTTTGCCATATTTTCCTAGGAAAACTTCATGAAAAACCTTTCTCTTAACTGACTTTCCTTGTTTTTGCTCAGGGATCCAAGCATTTATAGATCTATTGATAGAACTCAGTATTGACTCGGGCATGAAGCTGTTCCGTAGATTATACTACATGCTCTGTTTTCTTTACTGCAATATCAAGAAACAATGAAGGATTTATTTTTAAGAGCAGGAATGTCATTGAGTCAAAAGCTAATCTAAGTATCACCATAAGCCCAGTTAAAGCAGTGATTCTTCAATAGAATTTGAAGCAGAAGCACCAGTAATATATTTTACAAGTACAGTTTGAGACTTTCTTAATAGTAGAGTAACAAAGCCTTGGAAATTAGCACTGGCCAACTGTTTAAAACAAATCAGAATTTAATGAAATACAGCAAAACTCTGAGCAAGACGTAAATACCGTTAAGTTTATAATTATGATACAATCATTAGTTATGATATGTTAAAAGAATTGGTTAATTCAATAAATATATTCAACATTCAACTTCAGCTTACATTAGGTTTTCAATACTGAGAAATAACATCTCTGAATTCTCTGGCTTTACAGTTCAGTTGCTTACCTATTTTTCATCTCCTCTACTGGCATATAAGTTCCCTAAGGTCAAAACTTTGTCTGCTTTATCTGTCACTTTAGCCTCTTGAGCAGCGAAGAAGTTCTCAGTAGCACACAGGAGATTCTAAAGACTTTTTAAAATGCAGTAATGGGTATCGTCTTTTCCTCATACTGGTGCTTGAAGCTCTTTAGGGATCAGTTGTAGTCATTTCTTTTTAAAAATACTTTATTATGGGGCTGGAGAGATGACTCAGTGGTTAAGAGCACTGACTGCTCTTGCAGAAGACCCAGGTTTAATCTTCTGACCTCCATGGCATTGCATGACACGGGTGCACTCACATACATGCAGGTGATACACTCATCCACATAAAATAAAAATAATAAATAAAATATTTTAAAAAATACTTTATTTTTATTTTATGTGTATGAGTGTTTTGCCTGCGTGTATGTAAGTGCACCCATGTTGTGCAGTGTCCTCAGAGGACAGAAGAGGGCATCAGATACCCTGGAACTAGAGTTCCAGATGGCTGTTAGCTACCATGTAGGTGCTGGGATTTGAACCTGGGTCTTCTGCAAGAACAACCAGTGCTCTTTTGCTGAGTCGTCTCTCCAGCCCCTATATTCATTTCTTGAAGGCATAGCAATGGCATTATGTCCAGTTTTTAATATGTTTTATACTTGTGCTTTATTTGGTTGCGAAGAACAAAGATTCAACTTGTTTAAAAGAATTGGAGTTATGGGAAGGTTTATTTTGTGACAGTAATGGAGAAAGCTGATGTCTTTTGAATTTGGGAGAAAAGTAGGTAGGTCTTGTGGAAACTGGACAGCTCTGTGAAGCTCAGGATGAAGAATTTACAAGTCTCTAGCCTCAGCCGTAAATGTGATTTTTCTCTTCTCTACACTGAACAAGTGCCTACTTATTAAACTGGATTTCTTTTTGTCACGAATTTGTAATATTTAGGTTTATTCCATCTTTTAAAAAATATTTTATTTATTATTTTTATTTTATGTGTATGAGTGTTATGCCTGCATGTAGGTAAGTGCACCCATGTCATGCAATGCCCACAGAGGACAGAAGAGGCTGTTGGGTCCCCTGGAACTGGAGTTACAGACAGTTGTTAGCTGCCATGTGGGTGCTGGGATTCGAACCCAGGTCTTCTGCAAGAACAGTCACTGTTCAGTTTAACCACTGAGCCATATCTCCAGCCCCAGTTTATTCCATCTTATTAACTTTCCTAGCGTTTGCTTTCCTCTTTATTCTTGGAAGGCTGAATAAATCCTTGCCCTCTAGGTGGCCAGCTAAAACATAGTGTAAATGTCAATTAAATGAGGTGCAGTGACCAACACTAATATAAATCTATTCAGAGGAATTTACAAGGCTTTTAATTAGTTGCTCACCCAAATCTTAACGCTCCTTTCTCCCTCTTTGTCTTAGTTTGTTCTTCATTGCTGTGACAAAACACTCTGACCACTACCAACTTGGGGAGGAAAAGGTTTATTCAGCTTACAACTCCCAGGTCGCAGTTCATCAGGGAGCCCAAGGTAGGAACTCAGGGCAGGAACCTGGAGGCAGGAGCTGGGGCACAGGCCATGGAGGAACGCTGCTTACTGGCTTGCTCCCCTGGCCCCTGCTCAGCCCGATTTTTTATGCTTCATAGGCCCACCTGTCCAGGGGCAGCACCACCCACAGTGGGCTGGGCCCTCCCACATCACTCATCAAGAAGATCCCCCTCAGACATGGCCACAGGCCAGTCCAATAGAGGCAATTCCCCAATTGAGGCTCCCTCAACCCAGGTGTGTCAAGTTGACACTAAAGCTATCCAGCACACTCTTTATTCAAGTCTTTCCTGCCACACTGTGTCACCCAGTCTCACTTTGCAAGGCTCCTATGTCTCTCTAGGCTATCAACATTAACACAGAACTGGCCCATGAGTGGGGCCCTGCCCTGCCATGAGGACTTCTAGGTCTCTCAGCCCCCTGGTGTCAAGCTCTGCACCCCATTCCAACTAAAACTCCCTTGACCATAAGCAAGTTCAGCAAGTTATCCCTAGGGACTTCCTGGCTGTCTGATCTCCTCCCTCTACTCCAGCATAGGCTCTTTTACTTTTCCCTTCACTCTTCTCTCAGCTCTTGATCTCTCCATTCCTGATCATTCATTCAAATATCCTCCTGCTTTCCTGACACCAACCCCTGCTTACTACACACAATCTGATTTGCTTATGCCAATCCTAATAAATCCTCTTCGATAATATATATATATGTGTGTGTATTCTGTTGGTTGTGTTCTTCTAGAGAACTTTGCCTAATACAAAACCCAGTTGGCGTGGTTTGGGGGTCTATTATGATCCAACCAGGAAAGGACTGAGGAAGGGTCAGTTTCATGTGACAGTGTTGTTGAAGAAGAACAGTACTTTAGACTAGTACAATTGACATGTGATATATAAGTTTTGTTACTGGAGTTGTTAGGGACAAATCCTGAGCCCTGGTAGCCCTAACAAGCTAGGCTCTGCCACTCAGCCTCATTCAGCTGATTAAAGAGATTAATAATGTGCTGGTGACACACGCCTTTAATCCCAGCACTCGGGAGGCAGAGGCAGGAAGATCTCGCAGAGTTCAAAGACAGCCTGGTCTACATAGTGAGTTCCAGGCCAGCTGGAGCTACAAGGCGACCCTGTCAAAAAGACCAGAGAGAGAGAGAGAGAGAGAGAGAGAGAGAGAGACAGACAGAGAGACAGAGACAGACAGACAGAGAGACAGACAGACAGAGAGAGAGAGAGACAGAGAATGAGAATGAAATAGAAGAGAAAGGAATTGTGGCCACATTGGGAAAAGGAACAGATACAGAGGTTCAGTGATCCTCAGTTCATCTTCGGGATCCTGGCATGAAGTTTAGTTTAAAAGAAGGCAAGATGTATATGTAAATAAGCAGTCTTAGTCAGGTTTCAGACCTGCCCATTACTGACGCATCATTTTGGCTACACTCTCTCCTGCGAAGTGATAGCACAGGTCATCAGAACTGTGTGAATCTCTTCTTGGGAAACAAGTTTCTACCTTGATGCCAGGCTTCAGACTTTTCCTTCCTAAGTGTGAGATTCCTGGGGAACTCCAATTCCTTGGGGACCATTGTGTCAAGAGTCTGGTAGCCAAAGAGAAGGGCACAAGTGCTTCTGTTTAGAATAGCCTCACTCCTGCTTCCTGCCAGCACGGTTACCACTTTACTTCCTTATTAGGGAATTCTTGGAGCCTGCAAAATGTTCTAGGCTTGCAGAACCCAAAAATTAATTGATTGTTCTCTTTTTCATTTCTGAAATTCTCACTTCTCTGTGATATAGTTATAAGGTTATTTCACTACTGGAATAGTATTTTGTATCAGGTAAGTATCATTAGTTATCTAAATTGAATTTGCTAAGCCAGGTGCAGTAGTGCACAGCCACTCTGGAAGTTAAGGCAACAGGCTCACTGGGGCCGAGGAGGAAGTCTGGTCAACACAGTATGACATCTCCCACCCTGTCAAAAAAGGATTTGCTTTATCCTTACCAGATTTTATTTTCATTTTAAAGGATCTTTCTTTCTTCCCTTCTTTCCTCTTTCCTCCCTACTTCCCTCTCTTTTTTCTCCCTCCTCCCTCCCTCCCTCCCTCCCTTCCTTCCTTCATTATTTCCCCTGCTGCTATGATAAGATACTTCAGTAAAAGCAACTTAAAAGACAAAGGGTTTTAGGTTGGCTCACAGTCGGAGTGTACAGAGTGTCATGTTGGGGAAGTCCTGGCAGCAGGCCCTCGAGGCAGCTGGTCACATTGCATCTCTAATCATACAATAGAAACATGAATACTTGTTCTCAGTTAGCTTTCTCCTTTTTTTGTGAGGTACGAGACCCAAGTCCAAGGAGTGGCACTGCTGTCTTTCAGGGTTGGTCTTCCTACCCTAGTTAATCTAATCAATATAATTCTTCACAGGCATGCCTAGACTGTAACCTAATCTAGTGTGCTTCCCAGGTGTGCTTGGGGGTGTGTCTCCTAGGTGGTTATAGGTCTTGTCACATTCCTTCTCTCCCTCACTCCCTCCCTCCTTCCTTTCTCCCCATCTCTCTTTTCTTCATTTCCTTCTCCTCCTCTTCTTCCTCCTCTTTTTCCTTCCCCATCCTCTTTCTTCCTTGTTTATGGAGACAGGGTCTTGTTATGTAGCCTAGGCTGGTTTCAGAGTCTCAACCCTCCCGCCACAACCTCCCAAGTACTGGCATTTTAAACATGTGCCATCATCCTTGGGCTAGAGCATCTTTCTGGTAGTATCTAAATGCATTGTTTGCTTGTGATCTTTGTGTTGTTCCAGTGCTATTTGTTGAAAAAAGCCTTTGTTCCTTTATTTTGCCTTTGTTCGTTTGTCAAAGATTGGTTGACCATAATTACGTGACTTCTAGGCTCCCTGTTCTGCTCTTTTTTCAATAATGTGTGCTGAGCTCTATAGCTTTATACTAAGTCTTGAAGGATAGTGCCAGTCTTTAACAGCTTTACTTTTTGCTTTGGTATTGTGTCAGCTTTTCTGGGCCTTTTCTCCTCCATGTCAAATTTATAATTAATAGTTATAGTTAAAGTATTTCCTGTGATTTTTTTTTGTCATAATAAGCATGCTAGAGGGAGATTGTCTATGTCATCATAGCAGCGTCCTACTTTTTTCTGGGTCTTGATGTGAACTGTTCTAGTGTCACTTCTATTGCCACAATTAAAATGTCCTCACACAAAGCAGCTGAATGGGAAATGGGTTTATTTTAGTGCACAATTCCAGGTTATAATCCATGGTAGCAGGAAGTCACATGACAGGGGCTTATAGCAGCTGGTCACATCATCTGCCATCAGTCCTAGAAAGGAGAAAAAAAAACCTGTAGATCTGCACAGAAATGCATACCTACCCTCCCCCACACAATTAAAAATAAAATAAATCTTAAAAAAATTTAAAAAATAGCAGAAAAAATATTGAGAGGTTTAGGAGTCAAAATTGTACACAGAATGACCTGGACTGTGTGTTACTGTTATTCTTTTCTTGTGTTTCACCAGAAAGTAGCAATTTAGAGCATCAGACATGGTTGCAATTATTGCACTAATTTTTTTCCTGATGTAAAGAAGTAAATAAAAATGGTGTTTCACTGGAAAATGAATTGACTTTGGAACAAAGAGCATGGGTTCCTGATGACCTGAAAAGGGAACAGCTTGGGGTGGGAGTTAAAGAAGACAAAACACCTAGGAATGGGGAGGTGGCTTCTTTGATAAGACAATTGGGTCAGGAACTTTGGTATCTTCTTCACCTGAAATCTTGTTAGAAACACAGCTTCCTACTGTTCAGTCAGAATCTGTATTTCTCCTGAATTCCCTGAATGATCTATGTGCAAGGTCAAGTTTTAGAGCAGTATTTCATTTTTATTCTGACACATATAGATTAGATTATTTTTCCAATGGCAACAGGCTACCACTAAGTGCTTTCCTTGGCAAATAGATGTGGCCACGTATTTATTCCTGCTTCTACATTATACCACAGGGAAGTTACTATAGTAATTAGGACCTTTTGCTTTCAACACCTACTGTGCTATGTCATTATGGTAAGGTTGGTGCAAAATTTACTACACAGCATGTCAACTTAGCTCTTTGATTTGTTAACAACTGATGTCTAGAGGACCTAAATTAAATGAGTGTATTAGTTGCATTTATCATTGCAGCAACAAAGTGCCTCAAGGAAGTAAATTAATGGAGGAGAGGTTTATTTTGGTTTTACACTGTCAGGCCATGATACCGGGAAGGATGGTGGTTCTAGGATTGTTTGGTCAGTGGTGGTAAGAGTTTGTAGAGGGCTTGTTCACATCTCTGCAGATGAGAAAGTAGAAAGCTCAGGGGCTGGGCTATAACCTTCAAGGCCTGCCACTAGTGTTCTTTGTTTATCAGCTTAGAACCTAAGTTCCAGAGGTTCCATAACCTCCTAACATGGGACCAAGTGTTCAAAGACACCATCTAGTGGGGAAGTTTTCACATTTGAACCCTAGCAGTGGGTAGAAATTTCTTCAAAGTAAACATGGTCTTTATGAAACATTCTTCTCTGATGAATTTGTTCAGTTTTCATTGCTAGAACTGAGAGGCTGAGTAGTCTTATAGAAAAAAGCGTTTTATGAAACTTACCATTCTGGAGTCTCAAGGGTTCACATCTGGTGATGGTGTTTTTGCTGGCAAATTCCTCAGATGACGCAAAGTATCGTGTCACAAGAGACAGGGAGTGTGTGTGTGTGGGGGGGGTGTGTATTCTGTGAACCATCTCTCCCTCTATTTATAAAGCGACCTCTAGTCAATCATGAGAGCTGGACCGCTAGTCAGTCATGGGGGCTTTTACCTGATGACTATGGAATTATAATACTTTCCAAAGGTTCTACCTCTAAACACTATGGTCTGATTGTTTCCACTTCTCACTACCTTACTATGAAGACCAACTTCAGTATGAGTTCCTGAAGGGGAAAAAAATCATAGCTTGTGTTTTTAGTTAAGTACAATTTTTCAGGGACATGGAGGGCTTTTTCTCCCTTCTGTAGCATGTGTGTGGATTTTCAGATTGCAATCTAAGATATGCCAGAATACATTTCTTCTGAAAATGTTCCTTCCTGATAGGGGCTATAGTGCTCTGAGGCAGAGAATCTAAAATTAGGGGTTTTCATCCATTAATGAGTTACGAAGTTTTTGGTGAAGATTAGCAGTTTTAAAGAACTGAGATACATTAACATGAAAAATGTCAAAGAGCATCATATTAGTCAGAGTTCTCTAGAGTATCAGAATTGATAGAATGAAAAAAATATATGGTCTAAGTAATAAAGACTATTAAGTCAGCTTCCTTCAATATAGTAGCAACAACTGAATCACACCTGAGAGGCTGAGAACACAGTAGTTACTCAGTCCAGTGCTGGGTGCCTTAGCAGTCCCAATCAGATGTCATAGACCTGGGTGGTTCCTGGAGAGCTGCTGGTCTTCAGGTAGTGATGGAAGCAAAGGATTCGGCGGCGGCAGCAGCAGCAGCAGCAGCAGCAGCAACTACTCAGAGGTAAGAGGAAAGGCCCAAGGAGCAAAGGGTGAAAAGTATTCCCCCTGCCATGCCCCTTTTTATCTGGGCTGCTACCAGAAGTGCTGTCCACATTTGGGGTGTGTCTTCCCACATCAGTGAAGGCATGTGAGACAATTTTCCTCAACTGAGGCTCTTTATTAAGGTGATTCTAATCTGTGGCAAACTGATATTAAAACTAACCATCACAAGCATATTCATGTACACTTTACATACACATTGCTATGTATTTGCTGTGGGTTTGATTTTAAATATCCCCCAAAGAGCCATGTTTTAAAGACTTGTTCTCCAGCTTATCTCTATTATTACAACCTTTAAGTTGTGGAGACTAGTGGGCGGTCTTAAATCATTGAGGGCATGACTTTAAAAGGGATAGTGAGAGCTTGGCCCCATCTTACTCTGTCTTTCATTTCCTGGCTGTGAAGTCATCAGCTTTGCTCTCCCATGTTTTCCCCCATGCTATGCTGACTGGCTGTAGGCCCGAAAGCAAGAGAGCCAATTCACCATGGACTGGAAGTTCCGAAATTGAGCCAAAATAAAACTTTTATCTTTCTATGATGATGATCTTAGGTATTTGTTAGTGTACTGGAAAGCTGGCCAGCATCCCCAAATGTGTATGTATCATGGTCTTAACCCCTAAACGGAATTAGGCTACAGCAAGTACAGCTGACCATCAGCAAATTAAGCCTGTCCATGGCAGTGCAGGAGGCAGAGTCCAGAATTGCAGTCACAGCCTTGAGTTCCCTGAGCCTGTAGGAACTTCATTTAATGAGAGCTGCATTCTTGACCACCACAGAAAGGAATTTCAGGACAAGTCAATATGAAACAGATTTGGAGTTCATTAGGCAGAAAGTTTAACATAGATTTAAGCATGGAGTGGTCAACAGAAAAAAAGACTCTCAGAGAAGGAATAAGACACACTCAAGAACATGGGTATGGGTTTCTCAAATGGGACCTGAGTTACTGGGAAAACCTCAAACCAGAAGAGAGGAACAAACAAACTTTTATTGAAGATGAAGATTCATAGTCACACAGGTCTTCACACCTAGAGAAACTCTCTACAAGTGGAAAGGGGACTTGGGAAATCCCACAGGGGTGTGGCATGCTTTTGGGAAATCCCACAGGGGTGTGGCACGCTTTTAAGGGTTTTGGTAGGCTTTCTTCCCCTAATTTTGGACTGGTCAGCTTAAACAAAGAAGAGAAGGCTGATATGTTTATGGCTTCAAATGATGAGGAATCCAGATCTGGCCTCAGTCTGATCCAAACTGATTTGAACTAGTTGGCCTGAAAAGAATCCTGTTGATTAGAGAGAGATCTCCCATACCATTGTCTTGGACCAAGAAGAAAATGGAAGAATGCCATCTTTATTATCTATCAATGGCCCTTTCCCTATCTACCTGCCTGTTCCAAAACATGACTAGCTCCTAGTTCCTCAGGTGCACTGAAGTGTTTCAGCAGTAGCCAGTTGTAGGGTTTGGAGAGCATCTACTCTGTTATTCTATTCTACCCTACTCTCTATTCTAGTCTTATTATGTTATATTATATATTGCTAAAAAGGGTTTCTAAGGGATACCCTTCCATATCTTTTTTTCCTTTTTGATAACTGATATTATAGGATGGCTCTGGAGGTGCCTTGGGTAAGACTGTAATCTGATAAGTTAAAACCATGATCACAAGGGTTGCATAAGGGAGTAAGACATGCCTTTAACTGTAAATGGGGTTTCTTGTGAGATTCTAGGAAATTGCAGGTTCACAGTTAGGAAAGGAGGAAGGCCATATACCCTTAATCTATAGGCATGATTCATTGTTAGTTTAGCATTCCTGTTTTAAATATCTCCTTATAAAAGCGATGTTGTCTCTACATAGGCAACCTTCACAGCAAATATTAATTGTGATGGGATTATTGATTCCCAGATGGCAAGAGGCTTCAGCCAGACTTTGGGGTGAGGGAATCCTTACCCGTCTCATGTCCCTATAAACTTTCCTTGTCTTTCTATCCTGCTTCATTTCCCCTCTGAGATTTTGATCCCTCGATCTTAAAGTTTGATGTTGTTTGAAGATCCATTTTCTATAACTTCAGGCTTCTGACACATTGACTCTGCCCATTCAGGGACCAACAGTCTTGACCTCTTTAGTCTAAGGAGGACATGAGAAGGTCTGAGGAACCATGAGTTCAGAGGACCATTATTCAGTGGAATCTGAGAGACAGGCTGTCTCCAGACATCAAACCACTCGGCCCGTGTATCATATAGCAGATTGTTATACCCAATGCTGAGATTAGTGACCAAAGTATTGGGGCCTTTTTCTACCATGATGCTAGTAAGTCATTAGAACTTAGGACAGAATCTGATGGAGATTTAAATATGCAAATCTTAGAGAACTGAGGACATGTTTCCCCTATTTCCCCTAGCTGTCTGGCATGTGTGCACGGAGCTTTAACAATGGCACAGATTCCCTCTGTGTTGCTGTCAGTACATCAAGGACTATTGACTCATAGTAAAGCTGTCCTTATCATTTTAAGTTTTGAGTTTAGGGGTAGGATCCCTTGGGATATAAATAGGCATAATGACGGTTGCATATTGAAAATGTGCCAGATATAAATAATTCAAAGAAGGAATCCAATGGTAAAATAGACAGAGGAAGCATGAGGCTGTCATCACTGAGTACATATTATACCAACGGTGCTTAAAAGAGTAACAACGAAGCAAACCAAAACATAAAGCAAGATTACTACTGATAGATTTATAAAATGGAACTTACTTTTGTATTTAAAATGTTAAGGGGCAGGAGAGACGGTTCAGCAGTTAAGAGCACTGGCTGTTCTTGCAGAAGACCAGGTTTGAATCCTAGCACCTACATGGTGACTGACAACTGACTAACTCCAGTTCCAGGGGATCCGACAACACCCTCTTCTGTCTTCCTTGGGTGCTGTATGACACAGGTGCACTTCCATAGATGCATGCAATACATGCATACACATAAATTAAAGATAAATCAAAAAATAAAAAAGAGGTTAAGACTGTGTGTTTTGACAACGCAGTGGAGATCTTTTTTAAACGTTGGAACCTCATTTAATTTTATGTCTTATAGAGTTTATAATGGTGTCTTATAGAGTTTATAATAATTCATCTGTAAACCTAGAAATGTACAGCCAATTTTGAAAGAGATGTACCCTAGCTCAGAAAAATGTTATTGAATAGGTTAATGCTGTTGTAATGAAATGCTTCTTTTAATTAAAATAAAAAAAAACAGAAAAAAAAGAGGTTAAGATACTTTTTTTTCTTTCATTTGAAAAGCCCTTGAAGTCTTTGAACGGGTTACCAGTGTAAGCAGGCCTTATTTTAGCATTCTTGAGGCTGCAGTGATCAGAATGGAGAGCTTTACTCCTGAAGAACATTTGTGTTCTTTTAGTCTGCGTGGGATAGGTCTGTATCTGGCAAACATCAGAAAATATTTGTATCCATGACAGAAAATCATTTGAGTAAAATCTAATTGCCAATTTTCCCTCAGAGTATGCTTTTACTTTTATCAGGTTAAGGAAAGGCAGTGGCTTAGTTCCATCTTGGTTAAGGAAAGGCAGTGGCTTAGTTCCATCTTGGTTATAAGGACAGACCCTTATGACTTGGATTGAAAACTTTATAGTCTTTTTTTTTTAAACTCAACTTGTCTTTTGATGCATATTGAGTCATGAAATTTTTTAATACTTTTTTTATCTGCTTAGGGTAGCAAGATGGTATGTTCCATCGAGTCCAACAGCTGTTTACAGTCAGTGTATCTCCTTACTGGGCAACTCATTCCTTCTCCACTTTTGCATAAGACAGATTTACATCTATCTCTGGGGAAAGAATGACCAGAACCATGTCTGTAACCCCAGGGCATTGTTGTAAGGTGCTAGAGACACCCTAGTTATCTCAATTACAGTCTAGCTGGAATTTCTAAATGAGGACTCTCTGTGTTGTGCCGTATCTTCTTGTTACATATAAGACAGAAAACTTCTGAATCAGGAATTTACAAGGCTGATATTAATAACTCTTTTGGCTCTTGGGCATTCCCATCAACGCTGCTTACTACCAAATATTTATTTAGAAGAGGATCCTGGATTATTGATTAAGCAGAGAACAAAGGCCCCAAATTGAAAAAAAAAAATTAGCATTTTTGTCTGCTATATCAAGAGTTTCTCAGGGTGCCTCTGATGGTTTCAATGAAAATGTCCCCCACCAGCTTCAAGTATTTGGACATTTTGTCCCTAGTTGCTGTTTGGGGGTGGAGGGGTAGAAGGCGTGGCCTTGCTGGGGGAAGTGATTCCCTGGGGGTGGTCTTTGAGAGGTCTTACCTTGCTGATTTCCAGTGCCCTCTGCTTCTTGGCAGTCAGCTTCCTGCCAGCTCTTTCTGCCATGCATACCCCCCCCCATTATATAGACCTTTACCCCTGGAACCAAGAGCTCAAATAAACTCTTCCTTTTATTAATTCCCTTGGTCATAGTGTCTTATTATAGTAACAGAAAAGTAACCGATACAGTGCCTCACTGGTTATTTGTAGTTTCTTGAGTGGTGAGCCTTAACCAGGGAAACTTGGACAGCTTTGGTCTTTAAGGGCAGCAGTCCCTGGAACTATGTCCCCTTTGGAGGCTGGGACATCATCTCTTACGGTGGTTTCCTTCCTTTTAGAGGGTGCTAAGCCAAGGTTTTAAATTTATTAATTTGTTTTTAGAACTCTACTGAAGCAGGTCCTCCCAGTGCCACGCTTCCCACAGCAGTGTCAGGCAAAGCCCCTCTAGAATCCACTCTTCAGCCTGGGGTTTTTCCAAGGTGACAGGTACTTTTGTTACATGGGGAAATGTATTATTCCCAGAGCTAAGCTTGTAGTCCCCTTGGGTGTTTAGATAACTTGCCTGAAATCCCCTGGGTGTTTGGACTGCCACTGCCTTCTGTCTACTGGAAAATCCCACAGACCGGATTTAAAAGTTAACTTGAATGTGCTCTCATTGCCTGATTTTTGAAAGTTCCTCCCAATGTCTATAACAGATTAGCTGATGAAATAACTACCTAGCAACATCTGACCCCAGGCTTTTAAGTGACCTTTAATTATACTGAATCATATAAAAAAATACACACATATATAAACTTTAAGTACTATCTTTTATAAACCTTTTAAAATAACTTAGACCTTCTATGATATGCTTTAAGCAATCTGTTCTTGTCCTTACTTTTTAAATTTATCTTTCTCTTTACTTCATGGTCCATTTCTGTCATGTTGTTCTTACTTTTTTTGACAAAGTTTAGAAAATATTTTTTCTTACTACAACAACTTTGTATTTCAAAGAATACTCAGGGAACCATATCTGAAATGCAGTCAAAATATGATAACAGTTCTAGAGACAACTTTTTGTGACTTCTAACCAATAAATTTGAAATAACAATTTATTAGGGATTTAAGTCCTAACAGGCATTTAGAAGATACACTTCTTAAAAAGCACGTACTTCTTGACTCTAGATAGACTGACTAGATCTTACTGGAAGAACTTGCACTGAGGGTCGTCAGGGGATACTAACTTGATTCGATAGGCCTTAACATAAATGACAGAATGCATGAAATCTAGTGGAGGGGGGTTAAGGGAGGGTGCCAGTAGGGAAGGGAGTATAAAGATGATTAAGATGTTGTGTATGAAAAGCATAAAAACTCACTAGAAATACATTTTTTAAAAAGCATGTGCTTCCAATTGGAACCATAAGGCAACCAAAACAGGATAAAGTTCTGACATCTCTGGCTTTATTTTGTGTGCTTGTCCTTTCTTCTTTGGGAAAGATGAAGGCACTGGGATAAGTCACTGTCCTAATCCCTGGACTACAGGAAGAGCAGAGCCTCACAGGACCACACCTCAGATGATGGGAATTATGTACAGAGGCAAGGCTGCACCTGGAACAGGAGTGATCGTCTCCTGACAATTAGTTTATTCCTTCAACCAATAGGGTCTTCTTTGTACTATACTGTAGAACTAGAGTTGAAACAATGATTTACCAGATAATATACTACCCAGGAATTATGTTCTAAGTTTTAAAATTTAAATTAGAAACTTATATCAGTATCCCAAAGCTGTATCTGAGAACATCAGGCCCCTCCATTTGCTCTCCATAGCACAGACCCATTAATTACATCTCCTCTTATGACGTTGGCCATTGTTCAGTCTCTTTAAGTGGCCTGTTGAGACAGAGGCCAAGCATAGTCTGCTGGGGTTGCTGAACTTGGACTTTTTGTCTTAAAATTCTAGTTACACTATGAACTAAATCCAGGTCTCTGCAAGAGCAGCCAGTTCTCTTAACGACTGAGCCATCTTTCCAGCCCCCTTAAAAATTAAAAACATGTATTACTTTTGTTTTATGTGTATGAGTGCATTGTCTGCATGTGTGTAAAGTACATCCATGTAGTGTAGTGACTGCAGAGGTAAGAAGGCATCAGGTCCCCTGGAACTGGAGTTACTAGATGATTGCTAGCTGTCATATAGGTGCTGGGATTTGAACCCAGGTCCTCTGAAAGAGCAGCCAGTGCTCTTAACTGCTGAGCCATCTCTCTAGCCTCATGGGACCAAGTTTTAAAAATTCTTTAAACAAATTTTACATTAAGAGGAAACAGAAAACATTAAATTCTTTTGTTTTAGAGTTAGCTCTTTAATTTTTTAAAAAATAGTAAATCTACGTTTTGAGAAAATCTAATTGCCTTGAGTGTATAAAACATAAAAAATTAAAAGGAGCTTTCTGGCCATGGTCAGTTTAATCTTTTCTTTTTTTCTTTTTCTTTTTTTTCTTTGCCATAAATGATAAATATTAGAGGAGACAGATACATTTAATGTGATTTAAATATTATACAATGATACATATCAAATCATTTTATGGAAACCACAGCTGTGTAAAATCTCTATGCTTTATTGTAGGTTGTAATAAATTTCATGTAGAAATTTAAAAACAGGGTTGGTTACTAAAAGCTGACATGGAACAGCTTCTACAGGTCAGTCACATGTCCCCTCCCCCACTTCAGCCCTTTTTTGGCATTCAAAGTAGCTGGATGGATTTTTATTTTTTAAAAGAATTTAGGAAATTGGATTCTTATCTATACTTTCCTTGTAATACTTACTTTTATAGCCCCTGAATTTACACCTCACTCCAGGCCATTATCATGGAAGCTAGTAACAGATGTCATCACTGTGTGTTCATTAAAAACATCTGAAAGTCATAAAAAATGAACAACATTTCTAGTAACATTTTTATCATGTTTCAGCCACAGACTTATGTAGGATTATTCTACACATCATAAGAACATTTTCTGTTATAAATATTGAGTGTGATGATCCAATGAAAAGTGATTTTAAATTTAACATTTCTTTTAATGTTATCTAAAAATGTGTCTATTTCAAATTAGATATTAAAATATCTAATTTCATAACATTATTTACATTATCAATTAGAATGACCCAATGTGAGTGTGGTGGTTTGAATGAAAATGTCCCCTGCAGGCTCCAAGTATTTGGACATTTTGTCCCCAGATGGTGGCACTGTTTTGGGAGGTCTCAGAAGGTGTTGCTATCCTGAAGGAAACAGGTCAGCAGGGGTGGGCTTAGAGAGTTCTTAAACCTTGCCAGATCTCCAGTTGTTCTCTTGCTTCCTGTGCCTACTTGAAGATGTAGAGCTTAGCTTCCGCTCCTCCTCCAGCCACCTCTGTGGTCATGCCTCCCTGCCAAAACGGACTGTAATTCCCCTGGAACTGTAAGCTCAAATAAATTCTTCCTTTCATAAGTTACTTTGGTCAGTATTTCTATCACAGCAACAGAAAAATAACTAATACAGTGAGTGACAACTTTATTATCCCAATAACAAATTATCCATTCTAAGCAGTGACTATATCTCTATTATCTACTATATAATTATA
>NW_008348089.1:2210599-2222504 GCF_000622305.1 Nannospalax galili | reverse complement strand
ATAAATAAAATTTCTTTTTAGATTTGTTTTGGAAAAAAATGAAATATGTATCCAATGTAAAATTTGCAATTTAGTTCACCTTTGATATTATGACTCCAATGAATGCCGTTTTTACATAAACAATCTATATTTTAGTGAAGCATTTTTCAGTGCTTATTGTGTCTCTAAAATACTTGTTTTGGAAGATCAGATTATCTGGAGTCTGCTGAGCCACACTCCTCAGTGTGGCTCTCTCTGGTATGGTGGCAGTAGACATCTCTTAAACGGTCTTTTCCTGCCTACTTTTGGTCGTGTGGACAGAAAAAGAAGCAGTGGAAGAGAGCAGAGAGCTGAGTGTTCAGCAGTAGCCAGGCAGGGAGGGGGGAGAAGGGGAGAGAAGCTGCAGGAGGGTGTAGAGCTGAGTCTAAAGAAGAATAAAAAGCCATGACGTGCTAGAGAAGAGACTCGAGAGGAGTCACAGAGAACTGTCAAGTCTCTAGTCTCAGAGGCCTTGCTGATAGCTGCACACTGTCTGCTTCCAAGAGTGGAGCAATCCCAGTACCCAGCCCTGCCCAGAAGTTGCAACACCAACTGTTTCTAAGAGCTGCAGTCCCAACTTCTAGGCCCACACAGGAGCTGTGCTATTTGCAAGGCTAAGGGTCCCTATATTTGATGCCTGTACATGACTGTAACAATAGAGGGTGCCACTTGCTGCCACTCTGACCTGCAGACTGGGAAAATGCAAGCTGTACTGTTTTCTTCCCTACCCATAGATGGATGATTACTAACAACAAATTAGAGTCCTGGAAATAAGGGAGAAAGTTCAGAGAAAAAGTTCAGAGAAAGAGACCAGAGGAGCATTAATCTTGGGGGAAGGTCACTGGGAGAAGGAAGGCAGAACCCAGTACAGGGGGCAGGGGTGCTTACAAAGTAAGGACAGTGTGGGATGGAGTATTCCCCCTCCACCTCACGAGTGTAATGATAGTGCAGCTTCTCGGAAATGACCTTTTACAGAGTGCCCTTAAGCAGAAATTGCAAGAATTAGGAGCTTATGTTAGTGAGGAATTTATGATTATATTATGGTGATGTTGGCCAACAAGAAATGTCAGGACCAAAGGACAGAGGACCTGTCTCTGTTTCTAGAGAACACAATGGCTTTATCACGTGTTAAAGAAACTTGATTCTATTACAGCTGAACCCTCTAATCTAAATTTTCTGATACCACCGTCTTTGAGAGTAATGTGTCTTTAAACAAGAATGGTCTTAGTTAGGGACATTAGAGAAGGCATGAATCTATAGACCCTCCCCTCCTTGTCGTTCTAGCTCTAGACCTGAGAAAAGAGACTCCAGAGGGTCTACCAGTTGACAGGAGCAGAAAACCACTAATACCAGGCAGATATGTCCTGGAGCTTCAACCCGACTAACATCAATGGTGAAACCCTCTGAAGATGTGATTGATATTGAGCCAGACCCAGAGATTCTCCTTGATGAAGATCTCTATTTTGTGTAGCAGAATCCTTTAACTCAGAAAAAGAACAACCTATAGTGACACTCACAAAAGGCTCCTCTCCTGCTTCTATTGACATTTACTGACCACCTTCAAGTAGAAATGTGGGCCCTGGTACTCATTTAAACTGCTTGCCATTTCAACGGCCCCCAAACAGTGTTCATGCTGCCAAGCAACTCGACGTACAGAACAGCCATGTATAGGAAGCACGATGTTTGTGTGAACCGGAAGTATTAACAGCTTTAGAAGAAACAGTCCCTTCTTCAGAAACCGCTTGGGAAAATGAGTACCGAGGATAAAAACAAATTGCCTTTGGTAAGTTCAGTTGTTAAAGTTTAAAAAAAATTCACTCATAATGGATGAGGAAGATGATGAAGATAACTCCAGAACAAGAAGTGTGTCCAGCATCGTGCCAGTGCAGCACAGCTTGAGAAGAGACCTTCTCGTCCGTCTTCTAAACAAGCTAATGGCAACTTGTTTTTGAAGACTATCTCAGAAGCCAAAGTCTAATAAAGACCACTATATGCAGTTGTATTTCCATTGTTTCAGAGCTGGATGTTCTCAAGAACTGCTGACAAAAATGGTCCAGGGGCAAAGCTGGACCCCCAGAACAAGACTCCACCCCCAAGGAAGAGGAGCTGTAAGGAGATAATACAGAGAAAATTCAAGGAACTCAACAGAAGCAATTCTTATCCAGTTTATGAACTGGCACAGCACAGAAACTGGAAAAGCTTATGGCGCTCTGCAAGTACTGGCCTGTTTGGAAAAATGGGAATGGAATGTGTGACCATCATCCCATCTCACTTTGCAAAGCCTTCCACAGTTGTAAATCTGTGGCAAATGTTTATTTGTGCATTCACATTGTAAACATGAGCAAAGTGTACTGAACCAGATTGTCCGTCACTCCAGCTCTGACTCCAAAGCCAGCAGTTAACATAACCAGTGTCATCTTCTATAATCAGCTCTGCCAGCACTTCCCAACTTTCAAGAAAATGTCCTTTCTGTCAAGCAAAACACTATAGGCTTAGTACTCATCACAGGTCCAGACTGCTTGCTTTGTCACCCCACTGTTACTGTACTACCAAGACACACTTTGAAATGGATTTATCTCAGACCAGCAGACGATACCCAGTCCTGCATGGCAGATGATCATGCGGTTGGAAACTTCCATATTCTGAGAAAAGATAGTCTATAGAACTTGTCACATCTTTGAAACTTAGAATACGTTGCTTTCATAAGACGAATTTTATTGCCTAACTGGAGCATCTAGTTTTTCAGGTTTATAAGTTTATTAAGTGGTTTTAACTTTTGGTTTCCTTGTTTTGACTGCAAAAAAGACAGTTTAAAGAGAAGCCAAATTCTATCAAAACAGTTGTGGATGTTCGTTCACTGCTGTTTAACATCATTGTTGGTAATGTACCATAGCTTAGGGCTACAGCTAAATCCACACTCCATTACGGCAAAGTAATATCATCTGTGTTTATTTTTAAAGATTAAAAAAATTTTGTGTGTGTGTGTGTGCCCATGTACCTGTATGTATGTGCATGTGTGTTCGTGGGTATCTGCAGAGGACTGAAGAGGGCATGGGACCCTTTGGAACTGGATTTATGAGCATTTGTGAACTGCCTGATATGGGGTATGAGCTCCAATCCCATGATAGAGCAATAAGTACTATTAACTTCTGAGCCATTTCTGTAACCTGCACTATTTTTATTTTAAATTACTGTTGTAAATTATTTTCCTATCTGGTAAATATTTTAGTTAGGCCTGAGATAAAATCCTTGTATAACTAATTTTTTCTTAGTCCCAAGTTCTACAACTAACTGTTAAATTTCTGAATTTTAGCTAATTGCTTTTTCAAAAGGAGGGAAAAAGAAAGACAACAGTTTCCATAGATTAATGTAGTTAAAAAATCATCCCCCAATCACATGCTAATATATGATACACATTAGGTTAGGTATACTAAGAACAGTAATTTTGGTACACAATAAATTTTTAAAATAAACATGAGTGGCCAAAGATTTTGTTACTAAATTATTTTTAAATTTTTTTAATTTGGGGGCTACAGAGATGGCTCAGCGGTTAAAAGCACTGACTGCTCTTGCAGAGGACCCAGGTTCAATTCCCAGCACCCACATGACGTCTCCATGGACTTAACCATTCTTAACTCCAGTTCCAGGGGAATCCGAAGCCCTCTTCTAACCTCCGCAGCATTGCATGACATGGGTGCATTCACATATATGTAGGCAGTATACTCATGCACATGGAGTAAAAATAATAAATAATTTTTGCAAATTTCATATTTTGATCATATTTAGATCCTGCCCTGTATCTGTACCCTCTATCCATTCTAACACTCCCACCAATTATATATATATGATGGCCTAAAGAGTCAGGTTTGTATCCCCAAATGCCCTTCAGTATCAACCTACTAAGAGTTTAACCCCTAAATGAGACTGAATCTCCTCCTCCCAGCAGTCATCAGTTGCTGGTAATTCCTCAGATAGGGTTGGGGTTCTAACCCACTTCCTCATGTCTATGCTGGGATTTGGTCTGGTTTGAACTTACATGGTATTTGTGCATGCTGTCAGCATTGCTCCAAGTTCATATGAGTAAGTGATCAGCTATCTAGAAAATTTTTATTTCCTTGCAGTCATCCACCTCCTCTGGCTCTTCCAATTTTCTGCCCCCTCTTCAACAGTGATCCTCAAGCCTTGGAAGGCAGAAGTTTGGTATTAGTGTCCTAAGCCATCTGCAGCCTATCTTAGTCCATACGTGTTGGCCTGTTGTGGGTCTCTGTGTTAATCACACTCTGCTGGATAAGGATGCTTCTCTGCTGAGAGTGGAGACATGCACTAATCTTAAGATGGTATTGATCATTGTTTTTGAGGTGCGTTTCTTGGAGGCAGAAAATCGATGGATCCTGTTTTCTAATCAATCAGTCTGTGTATTTTCAATGGGGAGTTGAGAAGGTTAATATTGAGAGTTATTATTGAACAGTGCTTATTAATTCCTGTGATGTTGGTGCTGTAGTGCTTTTTTTTAAGCTTCTTTTGATAACTGTTCTGGGATAATTTTGTTTATTCTCTGCCCTCTTCAGAGTGCTAATACTTCTGACTGAAGTATTCCATCGATACTCAGTTATTTTTAAGAATTCCCTATAATGAATTGACTCATGTTAGTTTAAAACACAAAATTACACCTGAAAACAACACAGGGATCACAATTATATTCAGTCACAGTGTACCCAGCCAAAACAAAGCAGAAAGTTTACATCTTCATGTCTTTGAGATTTAAAAAAGGCTAAGTGAAAACAAAAAGATCTAAGAGAGGCTTGTTATGCAGAGACGGGTAATACAGTTTTCTCATTTTTAAAAAAAGTTTTTTATTTATTATTTTTATTTTATGTGTATGAGTGTATTGCCTGCATGTATGTAAGTGCACCTGTGTTCTGCAATGCCTGTGGAGCTCAGAAGAGGGTGTCAGATCTCCTGGAACTGGAGTTACAGATGGTTGTTAGGTGGATTCTGGGAACTGAACCTGGGTCCTTTGCAAGAGCAGCCAGTACTTTTAACTGCTGAGCCATCTCTCCAGCCCCTACAGTTTTCTGATTTTTAAGAACTAAGGCGCAGAGGGAGAAGGGCCTTTACAGATGGAAATTTCTTACCCAATGTTATTTTATATCAATTTTTTTAACTTTTGAATTTATGGTGAGAATAAACTGTATTTCCTGTGCTTGTATATCTAAAGGAAAAATATGAGGGGCGGAGGAGAAAGAAGTACAGTACAGTCTCGGGGTGCTCACTCTATTCAAACATCACTGCTTGTTTCATATTCCCCGGACTAGACACTGCTGGCCGGTCTTGTAAACATGAGATACTCATACTGAGTTCTCTACCTAGACTAGAGCTCACTGACCTGTTCAGTGTATATTCAGAACAGGTATACTGCACAATGGGCATCTCCATAGCACAGGGGATGACAGCTCTATACAGGCATCCCTAGAGACCTTTTCCGATTATGCCTTATGGTGTCTCTTTAGAGCAGTTCAAAGACAGATATGCATAGCAGTTGAGTACATGAGACCCTATGGAGTCTCAATTCATCTATTCGGGCGTGGAAACTTAGGGAAGCCTCTCTCTCAAAACATCACTTAGTAAGAATCCAGAAGTGAAAATGGGCATCTGAGTCTCAGAAGGAGAATGCTTGAGGCTATAAAAGCCAGCTGGCAAAATAGATTGAGGAGGAAGTGGGCAGAGTGCCCCGTGCCTGAGGATGTTAGTCTCACAGAAGGCAGGGTAGAGAAAGCAGGGAGTTCCATTAGAATGTCAGGAGGAAAGGCAGGGAGAGCCTTTGAGATTTCAGGATGAAGAGCAAGTAAAGAGGCACCATTCCTAATATATTTTGGATCCAGAATGTACTGCGTTGTGAGGTTTAATGCATGGATGCCACACTGTGTGGTGATGCTTTAATTATACATTCTTTTCCAAGCCTTCTGGCTACTTTGATATATTTTCTTTTTTCCTATTCCCATAGCAATGCATATTGCAGAAGCTTTTAGCTTATCTAAATATCACCTAGAGTCCCATTTCTTTAACTTAGCTAGACAGCTGAACTTTTTTATTTACATTTACTTAAAATTAAGTTTTTTAAAAAATCCTCCTAGGATTTTGATTATCACAATAAATTTACAAGTTTTTGAAGAAAATTGACATTTTTGCAGAGTAGTCACGGTGCAATGCTAAGTTGTCTTAACTGTTATGATAGAATAAGATGCTTTAAGGATTTTTGTTCCCCAGTCCCTGCCACCTGTGTCTATGCTACCTTACGCAGCAGAGATCTTGCAGATATGAATAAATTAAAGGTTTACCAGTAGGAGATTATAGATCATTCTGGCGAGCTCAATGCAAATGCATTTAGTGGTGCTCATATGTACTTGTTTTTAGCATCAACTGATACCAATAGCTTTTCTTCTTGAGGTGGGACCCAGTGACACTCCCCTTGTCCACCAATATGAGTCCTTCTAAAAGGCGTGTCAAGCAGGCAGGATATCTGAAGATTACCTTAGAAGAATGATACAGGGCCATGAGCCAAGTAATACAGACAATTTCTGGAATCTGAAACAGACAAGAAAAAGGCTTCTCACCGAGCTTCCAGAAGGAAGGCAGCCCTGTTGACTCATTTTAAACTTCTGAGCTTCAAACTGTGAGTTAAATTTTGAGTTTAAGGGCTTTGGGGATAGTGCAAAGGGCCACACAAGCATGAGACCTGAGTTCAATCCCCAGAAACCATGTAAAAAATTTGGGCATGTGGTACCCTTGAAATCCTAGCCTTAGGGAGGCAGAGACAGGCAGATCCCTAGGAGCTCCCTGGCAGTCAGCCTAGCCTAGTACTTGATAAGCTCCAGGCCAGCAAGAGACCCTGTCTCACAAAAAGAAAACCAAAAATAAGGGAGATGGCTCCAGAGGAAGAACACGTATGTTGTTCTCTGGGACTCACACACACACACACACACACACACACACACACACACACACACGCACCCCCACCTAAGCGCATGCACATACATATACCTACACAAGCACACAAATACATCTTTTAAGTCACTAAGATTATGAACCTCTGTTACAGCACCAACAGGACACTAATACTGTCACCTTGTGCATAAACACGAAATGATCCTCTATGTACTTGGGTCTTGGATGTTGTTCTTTAGTAACAGAAGTCTGGTGTGTTCAGGAATTGGATAGGCAAATTTAGGTCAATGCTTTAAATTTAATTTCCCCTGCAGCTAGAGATGGCTCAGTGGTTAAGAGAGCTTACTGTTCTTTCAGAGAACCTGAGTTCAGTTCCCAGAACACAGGTAGTTCACACCTACCTGACATTCCAGCTCCAGTGAGATTTGACACCTCTGGCCTCTGAGGGCACCCACACTCATGTGCACAAGGATGCACACATATACATAAAAGTAATAAAAATATTAAATTTAATTTCCCTATCAACAAATTTTAACATGAGCGAGTAACCTATTCTGGCCATGGATGGATTTTCTTACTTTTACAAAGGGCTGGGAAAAAGCGTGCACTTCCTCTTCCCCTTTTAGACTTTATGATTTGAATGTGATGCTTGGAGATACTGCACTCATCTTATTTGCACAAACTGACCATCTACTTACAGAAGCAAAACCACTCTGAAGGCACAAAGAAGCACGGTGAGAAAAGAGGTTCACAGTAAAGTCGTTCAGCTGTGGTACTCCCCCGCCTCTGGAATTTGTCTTATGTTAAACAATGCATTACTCTTGCGGTTTGAGCTGTGGCTGAATTGACTTTTCTATTCATTCTAGTCCAAAATATCCTAATTAAATATAGAAAAAATAAGAATAAATGGAAACTAGTTATTTCAACAGTCAAAACAAAATAATAATCATTTTATAATATTAGGTTGGGGTGGTTCCCTCCTACATATATTTGTTGTATAATGGAAAACCGTTGTTATGTGTATGTGTGCAGATACTGCCATCATTTGTTTACTGTTGGGTTTCAGTTAGTTGTCTCCTGTGTTTTAACATCCATTCACAAGTGACTTCATGAAGCTGCCTGCTTCAGGTACAGGAATAGCCAGGAAGTGTTCATGTAACTATTTACTGACCACACATGCCATAGTTGGCACTACAGGCCAACCAACCTACAACTAAGGACTTTTAATTGACAGGGACTGCCTCTCTCCTCCACAGGCACCGCATGATACAGGTGTACTTACATACATACAGGCATAACACTCATGTACATAAATTAAAAATAAATAAATAAATCACTTGGATTAGGGCATCACAACCCTGTGGCATGGCCTTCCTCCTGTTCTAGAGATGATGGTTCCTGCCATGGTTATTACTTTACCTGCTATGATTGTTGTGATGTTTCACCAGAGAAGACTATTCAGACAGAAAATTGCCAAAAAGAATGTTTCTGTTAGCCAGCCGGTCACTACACTGGGCATTCAGGTCCCAAGTACAGTCCCCAGCTGTCTTTAGAGCAAGATTTTATACAGAAAAATCACGTCTGGGGTGAAAAGTTTGAGTTTCCATAGCTTAGGAGTGGAAAGTCCCCTAACAATTACTAATTTGCAAAAGCAAGCCAAGTATGAAACGCAGATACCATAAATCTGCAGTTAGCAGGAGCAACTAGGAAGAAGTTCACCTGTTGTCTAGGCAACCAGAGACCTGCTGATGTGTTTTCAGCCTTGGTGCAGCTGAGCCGCACCCACCTGTACCCATACACTGGGCCAACTGCCTTTTAGTTTTCAGAGGCTAGACTCAATCTGGATTCCACCGTGGCATGGCTATGGTCAAGAATCACATAATCAATTACCTGTTCTTCTGAGATCTAAATTAAGAAAAAAAATGGAACTTTCCTACCAATTGTTATAGGAATTCTGACCAGATTTAGTTCAGTAACTGAAAAGTCCATATGGAAATAAAATAAAATAAAAATTTTAAGGTTCTAGATACAAACTTTTCACCATTCATTCCCTACAAGCATTTTATCTTTTTTTCCCCTATAATTTAAATGAATATTCTGCTTCTGACTCAATTCTAATTTAAAAGTGCTATTTTCTCTTTTTCTGAGGTTTAAAAAAGTAGTACAGAAATGACCATCATTTAGCATTCTTATAAAGAAAAATTACTCCTTAGCATGGAAAGCAATCTCTGAGAGTTTGATATTAGATATTTCAGAATAACTTCATTTTTCTGTGTCATATACTTGAGAACTTTTAAAATTGTTCATTGAAAGCTTGAGAAATACCTCAGTGGTTAAGACACTGGCTACTCTTGCAGAGGATCTGGGTTCAGTTCACAGAATCCACGTGGTAGCTAACAACTTTCCATAACTCTAGTTCCAGGGGATCTGATGCCCTCTTCTGGCCTCCATGGATTTTGTATGCATGTTGTGCACTTACATACATGCAGGCAAAACACTCAGACACATAAAACAAATATAAATTTAAAAACTGTGTATTGAAAGATGTATAATGTGGAAGAAAAAAATCCTCAGGTCTTGTATATGTTTAAATCTTATACATTTGTGAATGATTTAATTCACAATGGCTAAATGAATCATTGATTTCTTTAACTCAAATGCATTAGGTTCATACCCCTCCTCCCAGTGTTATTGTTCAAGGCCTCATGAGTATTAGGATTTCTCTGATTAAAGATGTGGCTATTTTATCCATATAAACAAAAACATAGTCACTTCTGTGATGTGGATTTTGATAGTTTTGAAGAATAAAGACTGTACTTAACTGTTTTTGAAAAAAAAGGAGTTTTCATTGATTGCAGTAAATATTTATTCTCTTAATCTTGGGTCTGCAAAGGAAAAGCCCATTGAATTTAAACTGTGTTCTAGTCTGTTTTCAATTGCTGTGTTACAAAACCAACTTGGGAAGGAAAGGGTTTATGTGGCTTACAGCACAGTCCGTTATCAAAGGAAGCCAAGGCAGGAACTCAGGGACAGAACCTGGAGCACAGACCGTGGAAGTATGCAGCTTACTGACTTGCTCCCCTGGCCCATGCTCAGCCTTCTTTTTTATACGATACAGGACCACTTGCCCAGGGGTGGCACTGCCCACAGTGGCCTGGCTGCGCTCTTCCACATCATTCAGCAAACAAGAAATTGCCCCAATCCAATGGAAATAATTCCTCAGCTAAGGTTCTCTCTAACCAGGTGTGTCAAGTTGACAACACTATTCAGCACAAACTAGTAAAACTAATCGTTTGGGCACAGGAACAAAATTGATGCATTAATTCTTCATTTAACCATGCTTCCTTCTTTGACATTAGTTCATACTAATATGGAGTTGTATGTTTGGCAAATAGCAAACCACATAAAATCCCTATATTTTCCTGCATTTTTACGTTTTGATTGTTAGCCTTAGCCTTCAATGGCTGCGCTATCCCTCCAGCCCTATTTTCCTTCATTTTTAAAGGTATTTCTGAAGGTGAACATTTTGTTGACTCAACAAATTCTTTCTAATGCTTACTCTGAGCTTTTTCCATTCATTTCCCAGCATATAAAAGCAATTCCCTTCCTTGTTACTTCACAATGGGTTACTTAACATTCTGAACATAATGAAACCCTTATTACTGATTTTTGCATTATTATCCTAATGGGTGAAAACCCTGGGTAATAATAGATAATAAACCTGGGATCATTTTAGTCTATTATTTGAGTGGTCTAATTTTTGGTTTGTCATTAGTGGAGATTAGAAAGGCAATTCAGTTATTTTTTTATGAAATAGCATTTTTAACTATTAGAGCAACCAAAATGAGAGGGCACTATAATAGATATTTTTACTCTGGTGAACTAGTCTTGCACAAATACACACAGAGATGGTTCTTACAAAGTAGTCAAAGGAAGCACTCTGAAGAGAAATATGGAGTTTAGTGCAAACTGCAGCTCTACAAGATAAACATCTCCAGGTCTAGAATCTGTGAGGTCCTCAGGTGGAGATTCACTCTGCCTAGGCCCTGTCTTTCCAGAAACACTCCAGCCACCCCAGTGTCCCAATTTTACATGTGAGTCTAGAGGGTAGGCACCGGAGGTTCCAGGTCCTTGTGTTTCTGTGAAATTCCTTGTGTATCAGGTGTACAGGGACACAGGGATAGTTGCAGGACAGGACAGGTATATAGGAGCTTGGAGGTGTGTCTGGTCTTATCTGTGGTCAAGCTCCAAGAGGGCAAAAAGGGAGAAAGAGGTGAAGGAGGTCTGTAGTGTCTTTTATGGGGTACTCACCCCTCCCA
This sequence comes from Nannospalax galili, assembly GCF_000622305.1. Lineage (NCBI taxonomy): Eukaryota > Metazoa > Chordata > Mammalia > Rodentia > Spalacidae > Nannospalax > Nannospalax galili. The sequence continues at coordinate 2,211,222 of NW_008348089.1, read as the reverse complement.
AGTTCATATGATGTGGGCTTTCTGAGCAGCTCCCTTCATTGAACAAAGTCCAGGAAGGAATGGCTTCCAGTTCCTTCCCTGCTGTTCCCTTTTACATGTTAATTTCTGAAACCTCCTCTTCCAGGGATTTCTGTGTTCCTGTCTCAATTCCCCACTGAGAGTTTTGGTTCCAAAATTCTTTAGGGAGCAGAAGTGTGGTGTCCAATCTCTTAAAACTGTTTCATGCTTAAGAGGGACTACAGGACTCCCATTTTATCTGCTGGTTAATGAGGAGGCTTTTAGATTTCTAGTTGTGGAAGTTGTCTGAAATACCTATGTCATAGAGAGTTTAGTTACATATTCCAAAGACACAGCTTTTCCAAGACTGAAATGCAAGGGTAACAAAGTAAGAGCCAAGAAAGCCACGGTCATGTTTGTTTTAGAAGAGTCCTGTTTGTTCTTGTTCTCGTGAGTGTAATCCCTTGGATTTTTTTTTTTTCATATTAATCCAACAACCTACTGACAAATTATACATACAACTAGATCAAGGAATATAATGTATGTCTAGGCAAGGTTTATCTGGGAAAAATTGGTCTTTGCCAAAGCTTTATCTACATAGTGCATGGTAATTAAAAGTACCTTCC
>NW_008348089.1:2209391-2209684 GCF_000622305.1 Nannospalax galili | reverse complement strand
GGTCTTTGCTCAAGCTTTATCTACATGGCACATGGTAATTAAAAGTACCAGACTGGTAGAACTAACCTTGGATGTTTAACAGCCATACTTTGAGGCCTATACTAATTTGGTCAGGGGGATATAAAGGACAGTTTTTACTTCTTGCGTTCCTAGGTCAACTAAGTTCCAGGGGACTATGAGCATCTCTCAAAATGCCCTGGAGCTGTGGTGAGTCACCTGTCCTCTTGACCAACGAGGCTGTGGAGACCCCACCAGATGGACTTGAACCAGTGTCCAGTCTACAAAGAGGAGGG
>NW_008348089.1:2206633-2209298 GCF_000622305.1 Nannospalax galili | reverse complement strand
AGCCCATGTGACCCCTGAGGAACAGATCCTCAAATGGCCTTAAGAGTAAACAAATTGGTTTATCTGGGCCAACTGTATGGCCTTAAACACCCCAAAGGAAAGTATAACCAAAGATTAAAGGGATCAATGTAATTTTTAAGAGTCCATATATATAGCTAAAGCTACATAACAAACAACAATGCCAGACAGGAGATACCTTTCTTTCAGTTGTTGGCCAGGGTGGCCCAAGAGACTCCTATACAGTAAGTAACCCAGCATAGATCTGGAACAGCAGACTCCAATCTTATCTAAAGGAATAGTGACAACTGATTGCTGCTAGATGAGGAACAGCTGATCTTCCTAAAACAAGGATCTCTAGATAGGCTGACTAGATTCAGTAGGTGGACAAGCACTGGGGAATGGCTGAGGGTGTTGACAACACAGTACACAGTAACAGGGATGACAGAGTATATGGGCTCCAGTGGGTAGGGGGAGGCTTTGGGAAGGTGCCATTTGGGAAGTGGGTGTATAGATGAATAAGATTGTTTGGGATATTCTGTGTGATATATACACAAAAAATCAATAAGTGAAAAAAATGAGTTATATTTGAGGAGGAAACATAATTTACTTCATATTAATTAGTAGAGGAAATTCCTTGGATTTTTAAAACAAACAGTACCCCCGACATCCTGGTGATTATGTATTAATATGACTTGGGTGAGTGGTTGGAGAGATGGCTTAATGTTTAAGAGCCTGTTTGATTCCCAGCACCACCCATGTTGGGTACCTCATAACAATCTATAATTTAGCTCTAAGAGATCTGACACCCTCTTTTGGCCTCTGAGGGCATTTCATTCATGTGCACAAACCCACACTCAGATACACACATATGCACATAATTTAAAAATAAAAATGAAACACAAAAAAAGAATGTGGCTAGAGACAAAGAACCATATTGAAGGAAGAGCCCAATGGTGGAATAGAGTAACAGTAAGACAGTGTTATGTTGTATGGGACCATGCGATTGTGGGTTAATATAAAAAGGAAGAGATCCAGTTTTTAAGCTGATTGCCAATGGGATGGTGGTATATGGCATGGTTTCAGTCTGATTTTGTAGACCTTGCAAAACAACAGAATTATCAGGAATATACACAGCATTTTGTTGACAGGAAGGACCTGAGAGTCTTCTAATCTGATTGCAGCTAGTGGGTTGTGATTGTTTTGTCTGGACTGTCAATAGCCCATTAAACCGAATACATTATTTGTCCTCTTTCCTTTTTTAAAGTTTAGGGTTTTATTATTAATCATTTTACTCTTTGTTCTTGGCTGTTTAAATTAACCATTTATTATTATTATTATTGTTGTTGTTGTTGTCGTTGTTGTTATTGCTGTTTTTAAGGCCATTTAAGACTCTTGTCTTCAGGGGTTTCTTGGGAGGAGCCTCTGGTTCCTTTAGCCTTTTACCAATTGTGTCATCTTATTGGAATGAGTCAGGCTCTTTGTTGATCATGTGACTTCACTTGGGGGGATCGAGAGCATTTGTCTCTGTTGACTTTTGGGGTGTGCACTAGTTAGAGTCCAATCTCTGTCTCTGGATCTCCATGCCCTCCCATAAAGAGGACGGGGGTGACTTACCAGAGCTGTAGGACCTTTAGAGGGGCCCTATAGTCCCTTGGGACTTAGCTAAACTGGAGATTAGACCCAAGATAATGATCCTATGATCCCTTATTGACATTAGCCTAGGCCTCCAAGTATAGTTACTGAATACCCAGATGGTCAGTTATAACAGATTGAAGAACAAATCACATTTTAAAATTTAACTGTTTGTTGTATAACCTATACATAAAGTCATAGTTTTAAAAAAACTTGACTTCACACTCAGTTCCTTATTTAAAAGCCCGGTACACTCAGTAGAAACTATAAGGAGTTATTTCAATAAAACAAAATTTTTGTTCTTTATACATATTAGTTACTTAAGGAATGCTAAAAAACACAGGTTTAGCTATTGTCCCAGTCTTTAGAGAGTAGAGCCTGTAAGATTACCTTCCTGGGATTGGAAAGAGGGCTCGGCTGTTAAGATCACTGGCTGTTCTTGCCAGAAGATCCAGATTTGAATCCCAGCAACTACATGGTCGCTAACAACCATCCGTAATTCCAGTTCCAGAGGATCAGACGTCCTCTCTGTCCTCCACGGGCACTGCACAACATGGGTGCACTAACACACATGCAGGCATAACACTCATACACATAAAATAGAAATAAATAAATAAATAAAAATTTAAAAAGATCATCTTCCCACTGAAGACATTTGTTCATGAGGGTGAAGTTTGTACTTTAGTGCAGGACTCACCATGTCCTGAAAGCCAGTTTATTTTCCAAGCAATAGGGACTTGGTTTAGACTGCTAACAGAATCAGAACTGAGGCAATGATTAATCAATTAACATCTTGACTGAGGTTATTTATTTGACTAGTTATAAAAAGGACTTTAGTTATACTATGAACTAAAAAGAATTTGGGCTAACTTGGAAATTTTAATTATTGTGACCATTTATTTATAAACCAATTTGTACCATGTACACAATATAAAAAGACAAACACGTATAAGCCATATATATATTCATAGTTAAATATGAAGATACTCTTTGAAAAAGTCACCAAAGATTTTGTATCACTTGTCAATTTTAG
>NW_008348089.1:2188109-2206593 GCF_000622305.1 Nannospalax galili | reverse complement strand
CGGTCTTTTTGAGACAGGGTCTCCCTATAGCCCCAGCTGTCCTGGAACTCACTATGTAGACCAGGCTGGCCTTGAACTCAGAGATCCGCCTGCCTCTGCCTCTTGAGTGCTGGGATTAAAGGTGTGCGCCACCATGCCTGGCGTAGATCACTTTTAAAATAGCATTAGTAAACATTAATCTAAGACTTGTACTTTGAAAGATATAATTTTTGATGTAAAGAATACCTTTGATCTTAAAAACCTAGAAACTAAGGTGATTATTGAAAAGGATTTAAACAACAGGCACTAACAACTTGCTTTTTAAATGACTTTTTAAATCTAATTTAATTTTTAAATTTAAGTAAGTGCACCCATGTCGTGCAATGCCTGCGGAGGACAGAAGAGGCTGTAGGATCCCCTGGAACTGGAGTTACAGACAGTTGTTAGCTGCCATGTGGGTGCTGGGATTCGAACCCAGGTCTTCTGCAAGAACAGCCATTGTTCTTAACTGCTGAGCCATCTCTCCAGCCCCTAAATGACTTTTTAAAAGTTGAACAATATAAGAATCTTGAGAGCCCAGAGAGATAGGTCAGTGGTTAAGAGCACTGGCTGCTCTTGCAGAGGACCTGGGTTCGGTTTCCCAAATCTGTATGGCAGTTAGCAACCACCTGTATCTCCAGTTCCTGGGGATTGGACACTGGCCTCTGGCCTCCACAGGCATTGCACAACACAGGTGCACTTACATTCATGGCAGCAAAACACTCATACACATGAAATAAAAACAATTAAAACTACAAAAAAAAGTTACTGAAAAACCTGTCTTTAAAGAAGAGAGCACAGGTAGACTAGTTCTCACTGTCTTTGGGCAGTAAAATAAAAACAGAGCAATAGTATGGCATGGAGAACAAGTTTTACTCATATGGGAAGGCAACAGGGAGAAGGCAGGAGCCTGTTGTGAGTGGGGAAAAGCTTTGGGGCGTTTTGAAGTCCTCATAAGATAGGAGGGAATAAAGGCAGGAGACAGGTTTAGTTGTGGCTGGTGGGTAGCAGTTGCCCAGCACTCTTTGGGAGTCTACAGAGCAGCTTTCTGGCATTTTGTATTGCTGAGAGTCTACGACTGAAGAGGAACAGGGACTCTAACTGTTCTTGAGGGTCCAGGCATTTCTCTTGGGCAAGTTATGCAGACACAGGAATGGATGGACAAAAGGAATACAGGAAGCTTTATTCTTAGAGTGCCCTACCCTGCTAAAGAGCCCTGAAGTCCTCCTGTTCATAAGGTACTTTAGATCATTTCCCTTGATGCATAAAAGTCCAGCTGTAGGAGGGCATTAAAGTTTAAAGGTTTTTTTTTTTCCCAGTTTTTTTGCACCCAGATTATACTAAGTCCAGAGAATGTTGTAGTAAAATATTAGCCTTTTTTTCTTTAAGTTCTCAGAATCAGACTTTGCCTCACTCTTAAGGCTACATAATAGCAGGAAATTTAAGGAAATTGAAAGTGAATTCCCATAATGATCCTAAGGGGGAGGGGGGTGTGGAGGAGAGAGAGAGAGAGAGAGAGAGAGAGAGATACTAGAGCCTCTGGAGTAGACTAAGGCATCTCAGAATGTGGACTCTGAACCTGAGACCAGGCAGTTGGAGTCCTTCCCTTCTTTGACTACCCCAAGCATCCTTGGAGATCACTCCCTAGTGTGCTGCCCTCCCTCCCCCCAAATTAGAAACACTGGTTTGTAACACTGGTTACAAATACTCTTAGATTCATTCTCCCTTGGCTGGGGTTTTAATAATTGCCTTACATTTCTCTCTCTCCCTCTCTCTGTGGATTAAATCCTGAAAACTTGGATGAGAGTCCCTGCTATGAGTGTCTCTGAGGTATCTCCTTTACCTCAGTGGAATAAGATCTCTCTCCTAAGAAACTCTAAAAAATTAAAATAGATTGGTTAAGTAAGCAGAAATGAAAAGAGAAGAACAAAAACAAAAGCCCTAAAATGTAATGTCTACACTATGAAGCTGTCAGTTTTGGACAACAGCCTTGTTTGTATGAAAGGCTTTGACCTTTCTGTTCTAAATATTCAGTCAGGTTGAAAGTGTGAGTGGGTTTGTTGTCTTTGGATTTAAATCTCAAGAACCTTTTCACTTGGGACTCATGGTTTTTGTTTTTGTTTTTCCATAGAGAATACACCTGAGAGGTAAATCTTTGGGAATCCAGAAATATCTTGGTCTCAGGGACTAAGTTTCCTGATCAGCCGGGTCAAGACCTACACATTGCCTGGGTGTCAGCAGTAGCATGCATATATTGCACGATTCCAGAGTTTGTTTGGTTGGCAAGAACCAAGCCCTAAAAGTTTGCTGTGAATTGGAATACCATGCTCTCCCCATAATTCCAGAGTTACATTAGTCAGCAAAGACTAAACAAATGAGACTTGAGTTCCACATGTAGCAGTGATTGGCAGAGATCAAATTTTACTTGTTTGGTTTTTTAAGAAAAAGGTATGGTTGTCTCTCTCAGTTGTCTTTTTTTTTTTCCCCAAAGCTGGAACGTTTCCAGGAAGAAAAGGATGTCTATTCTGGCCACAATGCATTAGAGGCACAGGGTAAACTGAGCTCCAGATGGAACCCAACAGATACAATATGAGAATACTTTGAAACGAAAAGAAGGGCCCCCCCACCCCCAATCCCAGGTCTGGTATTACCTTCTTCGGATGGACTGCTGGAGAGAATGTCTTATTCGGGACTTTAGTTCTATAGGTCTAGGACTGTCTGCAGTAAATGAACAGCAGGGAATTAAGAGCAGTTAGGATATAATAGAGCAGAAATAAACATAGCACCGAGTGTAGTTAATTAGGAATCCCGGGAAAGGAAAGAACTTACTGTTCGCATCCTGACTTTATCCTTTGTCACTGGGGGGAGAGGTCAGCCTTTGGCAGAGAAAGTAGGACAGCACTGAGTATGACCTTTGGTCCATTTGGACTGTGCTACTATGGCGTCTCACTCTTTAACCTGAGTCCATGGGGTAGACCACCAAATCCAACCCTGTTCCCATTAAAGACTGTCCCTATAGAGAAAAGAAATATGAGCTGGGAGGCACTGGAACTCATCAATATTCAAAACCACGGGCTGTATGATCCTGCAGGGTATAAGAGTCAAGATTTAACTCACAAATTTTCCTTTTCCCCCACCTCTGGAACCCTTAGACAGGGCTAGTCTCTGGGGAGGTCAGGGTTAGGTGAAGAGGGAGTGGGAGAGAACTGCCATAAAGCTTGTGTTGGAGTCCTGTCTGGGTCTTCCGTTTCTCTGATCCTGGTAGTCATCCGTGAAGGTGAAAGAGAAATTGGGCAAAGAGGATTGTGATGTGTGACACAGGAGTTTCTAGGGTATAATGAGCCTCTCTATGCAGGCTCTGTCGTAGCAGAAAGGAAGTTGTATAGGCGCCATCATTTTGCCACATGTGAGTGCTGTTGTCTTGTTGTCACCATGGTCTCTGCCATCTTGATGACATCACTAACCAAGATGGCAGCAAAGTCACATGGCTGCTACAAATTTTGTACATAACCTGTTCGCCATCAAGGAATGAGTCTCCACTGTGCATCTTACAGACTAGAGTGGCTAGTCCCATGCGTGCTCCAGGAAGGAGGGTACAATAGTTCTGTGGTCTTGTTGAGAGAGAGGAGCATTCGGAAGCCTCTTCTTACTTTTCTTCTGGCTAGTTGAGCCAAATCTGTGAAAGGTGTGGGTATGGGTCTGGAGAACAGGCACTGTTCTTGTGTCTTATGCAATTTAGTATATGGAGAGAGGCACATGGATAATTACAGGAAAGGAGACAGTTTGTACATAGGAACTCGGAAATGTACATAGGAACTCAGCAATGTGCCAGGCCTCCCCGTGGTGAGGTGAAGCCTATAGTGACCTTTTATGGGTCATTAGCATAGTACCAGCCTCTCTCAAGTTCATATAATGTGGGTTTTTCTGAGTAAGTTTCCTTGGTTGAATGAAACCCGGGTAAGGAGGGCTTCCACTCTGGTTCCTGTTTTCACTGTTTATATGTTAATCTCTGGAACCCCCTCTTCCACTGTTTTAATTCAACTTCTCATGAGGCTAACCAACGACTGTTAGACATATGAAGAAAATTTTTCAGAGTGACAGATCAGTGCAAACAGATAAATGAAAGGAAGAATGGGTTATTTATAGAAGGGCATTTAGAAGTGAACACTAATTTGTGTTTTGGTTTATAGAGTGGTATTCTAATGAATGTCTTTTTATTTGATGTTTTCCCCCATGGACTTCTTGTAGTCTTCTGAGATGAATGTGTCACCAAGTACAATAATTTTTTCAGTTGATGTGTATATAAGAAAAAAATGGGAGCAGCAAGATGGCTCAGCAAGTAAAGGGACTTGCTGCCAAGCCTGATGACCAGAGTTCAGTCCCCGGGGCCCTATGTGATGGAAGGAGAAAAGAACTTCCTCAAGTTGTCTATGACTTCCACACACACATTGTAGTATGTGTCTGTGAGTGTGCAAATCCACACACATAATTTTTTTAAAAAGTCCTTCACCTTAACAAAACATTCAAAACAATTCTTTACGGGGAAATTCTCAAGCTGTATTCCAAATGAACTTGGAAGAACAACAAGAGGACATGTAATGACTTTGGAAAGCATGCCTGGTGCTCACAAAGGAAGGTCTGTGCTGAGAGTTAATGACTCTGGGAGGAAGCATCACCACCTCATTTGACTCAGTGTGAAGCATTCTTTGCAATCCTTGCTTTTGTAAAGAAGGCTGGCTTTAAAGAGATTGGAAACAGATGCTAAAGTATCTTAATGTCATGCTGGGAAATGAGGTATTAACTACATTTAGAACATCAGTCTGAAAATGTTAGGCACAGTGATAACCTGGAAAGCATTCAATCAAACCACCAGATTTTACTTGCTGAAGATAATTTGTTGGCTACACAGAGTGACAAACATTATCCCCTGAACTTGGTGGCCCATGATTGTTTAATGTTGCTCGTACCACCACACAAAGAATGTTATAAACAAACGAGAGTAAATGAAGCAAGTCTTCAGTTTTCAACCTAAAATAATGACTACTTCCCCCGAAAAGCCATTCAGAGGTCCCTACAGTTGTGGTCTCGGAGACGGGACCCAATCAGTCTCAGAGACAGATAAGCAGCAAGGTAAAAATTTATTTACAATTGCAATTGGGCCAAACTTACTCTCTACAGGAATAGGAGATAAGCAGCCCCGAGTTAAAGCAGTGGAGTTCTTTTATAGGTCTTATATGACCTTTTGCAAGCAAGCAAGCTCAGAACAAAATCAGAAATATGCGGTTAGTGATTTAGCAAGGCTTACACAAACTTTACAGCATAACAGGAAATCTTGAGAAAAATCTTATGGATAAATTGGTCAGCTAGTTTTGAGAAACCCATTTTACAAGTCAAGGTTTGCTGATTTTTAAAAATACCCTTTGTAACAGAATAGGAACATAAATCTTACTTCAAAATAATTAAAAATTAAACCCCAGAAAAAAAAAAAACCTTTCACCTTAGCTGAAAAAGTTAAACTGATGATTCAACTCATATCAAAAATATTGAAGGGAAAAAAACAGGGAAATTACTGAAGTCAAACGAGGTCAGCAAGGTGTCAGCCTCTAACACCTACCACAGTGTGATGGTAAGGAATCTGTCAGTTTCTGAGTTTCATGGTTTGCCTGCAATTGCCTCTTTTTCACTTAGCTCACACACTGCCCTTCACAGCTGTTGGGAATGAGCATGTTTCCCCTGTCCTCTTCCTTTTTTTCAAGCTTTCAGTTTACTCTCTTTTTCATGAATAACAGGTCACCTCAGGAAATCGCCCTATTTCTATTGTAGATTTTGCATGCATTTTCTTAAACATTTATTAATTGCTATGTTCTCGGAGCTATGCCTTGTTGGAAATATATTTATGGTGAAACAGGTGAACACAAGCTGTCTGATAAAAACACTGTAATAATTTTGCAAAGAAATATCTTAAGTATTTTATTTGTGAAATGATAGTCCTCCTGTTTTTTTTTTTTTTTTTTTGCACTTAATGAAATCTGTAGGTAAGTTTGACATTTTAAGTAAAGGGAAATAAGCTACCAGAATGTATTTTCACACAAACTGCCACATTTTAGAACTCAGCTACTAATATGAGCAGCGAATATCTGTATTTAAGAAGGTACTTACTGCCTTTGTAGAGCAAAAGCAAGCTTCTCTGAAAAGAAACAAGAGAGCAAGAGAAAACTCTTAACAATAAAAGTACAGTTGCTAAAGTTATATATGAATTAGAAGGATTGGAAGACAAAGGCAAAAATATTCCATGTAAAGAAAATGTATAAAGCAAAAGAAAATCAGTCTAAACATAGAAGGATCTGTTAATAGCAGTTCAACAAAAATGTACAAAAAGAAGTCTATAAATTTAAAAGGCATGTCAGGGCCAAGGAGAAAGAATAAAGGTATATACATCAACATACCCTTATTTCAGAATTCTAATAATAAAGAAATTGATAAAGGCCTCCTGATAGTAAACCAGGATATTTACAAGTAATTTTACTTTGGGTCTTTTTGAGATAGCCTCTCCCTGTAGCCCCAGCTGGTCTGGAACTGGCTATGTAGACCAGGCTGGACTTGAACTCACAGAGATCTGCCTGTCTCTGCCTACTGAGTGCTGGGATCAAAGGGGTGAGACACCATGCCAGCAATAAAAGTATTTTTAAAAGAAGAGATACAGAACAATAAATTGAATTTGTAGCTAGAAAGAATAACTTCCAGGCCAGAATGATTTACTGGAGAATTCTATTAAACATCTAAGAAATGTCATATTTACAAAAACTGTTACAGAAAATGAAATAGGAGGTAACAATTTCCAAATTGTTTTTCAAGCCTTTACGACCTTGACACTTAAACCAGACAAAGTGTAAAAATAAAACTGCAGATCACTATCGCTCATGAACTTAAACACAATGATCTTCATTACATCAGATGACAGACTCTAACAGTGTATTGAAATGATTATATTATGACTAAATGAGATTTATCCAAAGTAAGCAAAGATGACTCAACAGTCAACAATTACTGTATTTTATGGAATTACAAGGTAAAGCAACAACATAAAGGAGAAACATAATATGGTCATATCATTGACACAGAAGAAGTGTTTCACACATTTCAACGTCCACCCATGATAAAAATTCGCAGTAATAGATCAGAACTCCCAAAACTTGGTAAGAAGCACAGTTAGTGGTAAAAGTCTGAATACTTCCATTCTGTCATTAAGAATGGACATGCATGTACACCTCCCCACTTTTATGTAACAGCACCAACAGTTGAAGACACTGATGGAGGTGAAAAATAAATAAATGACACATAGATCAGGAAAGAAGAAATAAACATTCCTACTTGAAGATGGCATTTTCTAATCTAGAAAATTCTAAGAAATCTAAAAAAAATACTTGAATGTATGAAGCATGTTCAGCAAGTTCATAAGATATAAGAAATACACAGAAGTTAATGATGCTGTAACATGTTAACCAAAGCATGCAGAAATTGACATGAAATACACTGCACCCCCATCCTCCAAAGAAAATAAAATATTGAAATATTTTTAATAAAATATGCACAGTTTTATATTTGAAAACTTATAACATGCTCGTTAAAGAAATCATAGAATACCTGTATAGAGGGGTGCATATGTACATACAGAGCAGTCCTGTGCTCATGGAGTTGAAGATTTAGCACATAAAAGATTCCAACTCTCCCAAAATTGATCTGTGGATTCAATATAATTCTCAGAGTTACGGGATTTCTGTAGACAAAGGCGAATAGCTTTATAAAAACCCAGACAGAAAATGAAGTAGGAGGAATCATTTTACCCCATACTAAAACTTATTATGCAAATACAGGACTTGGCAATGCAGCGTTTTAAGAGGGAGGGGGATTAATGGAACATAAGAGACGACCTAGAAATAAATTCACACAAATAGGCTCCACTGGTTGTTGGCAAAGGTGTGATTCAATGGAAAGCACATAGATTGTTCAACTTATGGCACAGACAGTTGAACATTCCTAGGCCAAACAAGTGAACAAACCCAAATCTCACACCAAACCTAAATCTTACACAAACTTTTACTCAAACTGGATCATGTTGATCTAAATGTAAATGTAGGGCTGGAGAAATAGCTCAGCAGTGAGAGCACTGGCTTAGATTCCCAGTACCTACATGGTGGCTAACAACCACTCTTAACTCCAGTTCCAGGGGACTGACACCCTCTTCTGACCTCTGTGGACGTTGCACTACACAGATACACTTATATACATGCAGGTAATATACTCATACACATAAAATAAAAATAATAAATGTAACACTATACAACTTATTAGAAAAAAAGATAGGCTAGGACAGGATTTACAGTGACAGGCACAGAGCCCTTAGGGTTTCTGACACCAAGAGCGCAGTCATAGAAAGAGCATTGGATCTCACTAAAATCCCACACTTCTGCTCTGTGAAAGCACATTTTAACACATGGAAAAACAAGCTACAGATTGGGGAAAATAACTTACAAAGCACATTTCTGACAAAAGTTTTGTATGTATACTAATTAAAGAATACCTTTTGCTTGTTTGTGTGGAACAGAGTCTCACTATGTAGCCCCAGATAGCCTGGAACTTGCTTTCTATACCATTCCAGGCTGGCCTGCCTCAATCTCATAGTGATCCACCTGCTTCTGCCTCCTGAGTGTTGGGATTAAAGATGTGCACCACCACACCTGGTATGCTGGATAGCATTCGTTGTCAACTTGACACACCTGGGAAGAGGGAATTGCTTCCATTGGACTGGCCTGTGGTCATGTCTGTGGGGCATTTTCTTGATTGTTGAGTGATGTGGGAGGGCCCAGCCCACTATAGGTGGTGCCACCGTGTGAAGATGGTCTTGTATTGTATTAGAAAGCAGGCTGAGTAGGGACCAGGGGAACAAGTCAGTAAGCAGTGTTTCTCCATGGCCTGTGCTCCAGGTTTCTGCCTTGGCTTCCCTTGATGATGGAGTATGCTTGTAAGCTAACTAAACCCTTTCCTCCCCAAGTTGATCTTGGTCAGTGTTTTTATCATAGCAACAGAAGGTAACTAAGACAGAAATTGGTACCAGGATAGTGGGGTATTGCTGTGTCAGACTTGACCCAGTTGTTGTTGGGAGGATTGTAGAAGTGTTTGGAACCTTGGACTGGAATAGCCATTGAGTGCTTAGAGTTTAGCAAGCTCTTGCTGTGGAACTTGGAACGGTTATGCTGAAAAAGGTGTAGATGATGGAAGCCTGGCTTGTGAAGCTTCAAAGGGAAGCAAAGACTCTTCAGGGCTGTTTCTGTTAAATTAAGAATTTTTAGAAGTAAAACCTTTTGTGCTTTACTAGGACAATTGATACCGGTTAGCTGAACCTTAAAATCAGCTGTGAGTAACAAGAGACTGGCATCATTGAGGCAAAATCTTCTGGGAAATATTTTCTTAGAGTCAGCACAGAGAAGCTGTGGTGGTAGTTGGGGGGCAGGTTGAGGCCCCATCTCAAGCTGGAAGCAGGATTTGGTAATATACGAGTCTCCTACTTGGTTCTGATTTTGAAGGCATCAAGGGGTCCTGGAGAACAGCTGAGGCTTGGTACTGTGAGAGGCCAGGAAAGGCCATTGGTGAAGATGTAGCCTCAGTTGCAGTGAAGACCCCCAGGATTAAAGGGGTCATGGAGAGAATCTGAGGCTTTGTATGCTGAGAAGCCAGAAGAGCCTATTGGTGAAGACACAGCCTCAATTTCAGTAGAGACCCCAGGATATTGGACTGTGGGAACAGCAGCAGGTGTGGAATAGAGCCAGCCTGAGCCTATGAGACAAGTTGTGTATTGTGGACAGCAGAACCAGAGAAGTGAAACTGTCCAAGCCCTTTGGAGCCCAGAAGATCATGAGTAAATCCTAGATGTCCAGCTTTGAGTTACTTTGGCTTTGTTTAAGTGTGCCTGATTCTTCCCCTTTGAAATAAGATAGTACTTAACTTGTTCTGGATTTTATAGGAGCCCACAATTAAGAGACTTTTAAGAGAGGCTTTTAACTTTTAAAGTGTTTGATTTTTTTTTTTTTTTTAAAAAAGGCTAGGAGTTAAGAGGGAGGGGGATTAATGGAACATAAGAGACGACCTAGAAATAAATTCACACAAATAGGCTCCACTGGTTGTTGGCAAAGGTGTGATTCAATGGAAGGCACATAGATTGTTCAACTTATGGCACAGACAGTTGAACATTCCTAGGCCAAACAAGTGAACAAACCCAAATCTCACACCAAACCTAAATCTTACACAAACTTTTACTCAAACTGGATCATGTTGATCTAAATGTAAATGTAGGGCTGGAGAAATAGCTCAGCAGTGAGAGCACTGGCTTAGATTCCCAGTACCTACATGGTGGCTAACAACCACTCTTAACTCCAGTTCCAGGGGACTGACACCCTCTTCTGACCTCTGTGGACGTTGCACTACACAGATACACTTATATACATGCAGGTAATATACTCATACACATAAAATAAAAATAATAAATGTAACACTATACAACTTATTAGAAAAAAAGATAGGCTAGGACAGGATTTACAGTGACAGGCACAGAGCCCTTAGGGTTTCTGACACCAAGAGCGCAGTCATAGAAAGAGCATTGGATCTCACTAAAATCCCACACTTCTGCTCTGTGAAAGCACATTTTAACACATGGAAAAACAAGCTACAGATTGGGGAAAATAACTTACAAAGCACATTTCTGACAAAAGTTTTGTATGTATACTAATTAAAGAATACCTTTTGCTTGTTTGTGTGGAACAGAGTCTCACTATGTAGCCCCAGATAGCCTGGAACTTGCTTTCTATACCATTCCAGGCTGGCCTGCCTCAATCTCATAGTGATCCACCTGCTTCTGCCTCCTGAGTGTTGGGATTAAAGATGTGCACCACCACACCTGGTATGCTGGATAGCATTCGTTGTCAACTTGACACACCTGGGAAGAGGGAATTGCTTCCATTGGACTGGCCTGTGGTCATGTCTGTGGGGCATTTTCTTGATTGTTGAGTGATGTGGGAGGGCCCAGCCCACTATAGGTGGTGCCACCGTGTGAAGGTGGTCTTGTATTGTATTAGAAAGCAGGCTGAGTAGGGACCAGGGGAACAAGTCAGTAAGCAGTGTTTCTCCATGGCCTGTGCTCCAGGTTTCTGCCTTGGCTTCCCTTGATGATGGAGTATGCTTGTAAGCTAACTAAACCCTTTCCTCCCCAAGTTGATCTTGGTCAGTGTTTTTATCATAGCAACAGAAGGTAACTAAGACAGAAATTGGTACCAGGATAGTGGGGTATTGCTGTGTCAGACTTGACCCAGTTGTTGTTGGGAGGATTGTAGAAGTGTTTGGAACCTTGGACTGGAATAGCCATTGAGTGCTTAGAGTTTAGCAAGCTCTTGCTGTGGAACTTGGAACGGTTATGCTGAAAAAGGTGTAGATGATGGAAGCCTGGCTTGTGAAGCTTCAAAGGGAAGCAAAGACTCTTCAGGGCTGTTTCTGTTAAATTAAGAATTTTTAGAAGTAAAACCTTTTGTGCTTTACTAGGACAATTGATACCGGTTAGCTGAACCTTAAAATCAGCTGTGAGTAACAAGAGACTGGCATCATTGAGGCAAAATCTTCTGGGAAATATTTTCTTAGAGTCAGCACAGAGAAGCTGTGGTGGTAGTTGGGGGGCAGGTTGAGGCCCCATCTCAAGCTGGAAGCAGGATTTGGTAATATACGAGTCTCCTACTTGGTTCTGATTTTGAAGGCATCAAGGGGTCCTGGAGAACAGCTGAGGCTTGGTACTGTGAGAGGCCAGGAAAGGCCATTGGTGAAGATGTAGCCTCAGTTGCAGTGAAGACCCCCAGGATTAAAGGGGTCATGGAGAGAATCTGAGGCTTTGTATGCTGAGAAGCCAGAAGAGCCTATTGGTGAAGACACAGCCTCAATTTCAGTAGAGACCCCAGGATATTGGACTGTGGGAACAGCAGCAGGTGTGGAATAGAGCCAGCCTGAGCCTATGAGACAAGTTGTGTATTGTGGACAGCAGAACCAGAGAAGTGAAACTGTCCAAGCCCTTTGGAGCCCAGAAGATCATGAGTAAATCCTAGATGTCCAGCTTTGAGTTACTTTGGCTTTGTTTAAGTGTGCCTGATTCTTCCCCTTTGAAATAAGATAGTACTTAACTTGTTCTGGATTTTATAGGAGCCCACAATTAAGAGACTTTTAAGAGAGGCTTTTAACTTTTAAAGTGTTTGATTTTTTTTTTTTTTTGAAACAAGGTTTCCTTGTAGCCCCAGTGGGCCTGGAACTCATTATGTAAACCAGGCTGGCCTCAAACTCACAGAGATCCACCTACCTCTGCCTCCCAAATGCTAGGATTAAAGGGGTATACCACCATGCCTGGCTATATTTGAATTTTTTTAAGGACTGTGGAACTTTTAAAGCTGTACTCTCTGATGTTGTAATATTAACATATCTTGGGGATAAGAAATGGAAAGGCTGTGGTTTAATAGTGATGTGTTTGTGTGTTAAGTTGTCAAGGGGTCATTTGTGCTGGATAGCTTTAGTTGTCAACACAGCTGGGAAGAGGGAACCTCAATTTGGAAATTGCTTTCATTGGATTGGCCTGTGGCCGTGTCTGTGGGAAACTTTCTTAATTGTTGAGTTATATGCGAAGGCCTAGCCCATTGTGGGCAGTGCTATCCCTGGGCATGTTGTCCTGTATTGTCTAAAAAAGCAGGCTGAACATAGGGCAGGGGAGCAAGCCATTAAGCATCTATCCTCCATAGTCTGTGCTCCAGGTTCCTGCCCTGAGTTCCTGCCTTGACTTTGCTTGACAGTAGACTGTGCTTGTAAGCCAAATAAACCCTTTCCCCCCCAGTTGGTTTTGGTCAGTGTTTTTATCATAGCAATAGAAAGTAACTAAGACACCCAACTTACTTAAAGAACTCTTAAAAACTCAACAGTGAAAGAAAAATAGTCCAGCTAGAAGGTGGAAAGAGCTGTGAATGTCAAGATAGCAAGTTCATGTGTTCAGCATTATTGGCCATCAGAGAAATTTGGAAATTTGAAATCACTTTGAGAGACCACTCTTCACCTGTCAGAATGGAGACAATAGGCTCACCAAATGCTGCTGTGGCTGTGGAGAAGTTGGATCTGTTATGTGTTGCCAGCGAGAATGTAAAATGATGCAGCCACTGTGGAGCAGCTTTTCCTAAAACTAAAGACACACTTACCAACAGCATCAGAAAGTATAACTGGGAGCATTGATCTTAAATAAGTGAAAACTTATAGTCACACTAAAATCTGTGTGTCAGTGTTCAAAGTCACTTTATTTGTAAAAAAAAAAAAAAAAAAAAAAAAAAAAGTAGAATCCTCCCAGATCTCCTGTGGATGGAGCTAAACAACTGGGTACAGTGGAATACTACCCAGTAATGCAAAGGAACGATCTATTGATGTGTGCAGTCACTGAAGTCTCTGGGGAAATTACTGACTCGCTTATGCAACATTTTTGAAATGAACAGTTTAGAAGTAGACTACATATTAGTAGGTTCCAGGGATTAAGGACAAAGAGAGGTGAAGGTAGGAAAGACATGGATAGGGTGATGAAAAGGCCACAGGAGGAACACTGTGGTATTGGAGTTGTTCACTGTCTTCTCTAACTGTGGTATAGTCACAGACCTTTGTAGATAATAGCAGAGAGAGAGAGGAGAGAGAGAGAGAGAGGAGAGAGGAGAACCAATTAAAATAGTGGCTTGTATTAATGTTAGGATCTTGGTTGTAATATTGTGCTGCAGCATTCTAAAACGTTATTATTGTAAGAAATTGGATAAAGTACACAAGAGATCTTTCCATACTATTTCATAATGTCACATGAATCTACTAGTCTCATTTCAAGTAATAAAGAGAAAATGAAAAATCTAAGAATATTTGTCATAATAATGGTCACATAGCAAGCAATTCCTTTGCTTCAGGCTGTATCATACAAACACAGTCATCCCCAAGGGCTGTGTTCATCTGAGCTGAGCCTCTCTCCAGGCAACACATGGAAAGATGTGTGTCTGAGCCCTGGGCAGGTGCTGGGTGATGCTGCTTCTGAGAAGGGCTGCCACACAGGACTGCCCTGCCTTCTAGGCACACCTCTGCTATTGGAACTCTGCCCTGCATCTGGCATCTCCTTGCCCTTTGGGCTGTCACTTCTTTCCTGCAGAGTCTTACTTCATGTTGATCTCTGTTCTCACTCAGAGTAAATGTCCTATCTCAAGACTAGCTGGGCTACTTCTGTTTCCTTCTATGAATTCAGAAAATATCCCTAGAAAGAAATAATTAGTCTTCACCAGCAAGTTTTCTACTCAATCTGTTGTTCTTCCACGTGGCTCCAGAGAACCAGAGGATTTCCTCCATTCCCCTTCACTCTGTAGAAGCCCGGGACCCCTTATTTCCTCTTCTGCTGCTTCTTTGCCCTGCAGAAAGATTTTTCTTGCCACTACAAAGCTCTCCCCTCTCTCCTGCTGTATATACTAATAGAGCATTAGTGGAAGGTTCCTAAGTCATGGGATAGTTACTACAGTGCTTTGCAGGGGTTATGTATCAGAGCTAAGTAGGAAGGTTGAAGCCAACAAGAGGCAGGTGGCTCATGTTTTTAAAAATATTTAGTAGTATAGAATTTAATCTTTGGTTTGCATAGTTTAAATTGGCAATAGATTCCAGTGTTTGGTGTATAAATCTTCTCTGGCATTTTATAACATTCTGTTTAAACTTGAAATTGACTTTTATGCTATAATCTAGCAAACGAAGCTGGGTCCACGTAGATACGACCCAGCTGATGTGGCGCTGGCCCTTGGAACTCCTCTCCAGTCTCTTTGGTCCTATCGTTCTTCCTTCCAGGCTCACAGCAGCACTGGCTCAGAAACACCACACTCCCAGGGAGAGTAGCACAAAGCCACAGACCTGGATGGTCTCCAGGAGAACTTTCCACCTGAAGAATCCATAATTAGACTTTCCAGTGGTTCTCTGCCACATCTTGTATAGCAATGTTGATTTGGCTATAGACTCTCTGTCTATAGGATACAATGGAAGGGAATGGAATGAGGTTCGGAATCCCATAAATTTCCTCATTATCAGTTGTCTATGAACCACGGTGGACAAAACTAGAAACTTAAAGCTATATTGGGACAAAGGTATGTGAAATGAGAATGTGATTTGTTTATTTGATTTAAAGTCCTTATATGTCAGATTGTGCTGTGTGCTGTAGGGCTGTTATTGTAAACAGTGCTTATATGGTGTAGTCTCCTTGATCAAACTGTCACTGTCTATTTGTATTTTTTTTCACTAACCGTCAGAGAAACTCATAGCAGAGGAGTTATTATCATTGGTTTCTGCAGTTACATAGCATAATGCAATTAAAGTGCAGTGTGCCATTTTCTCAGTCAATAAAACAATATTTCAAATATTTTATTTTTTTCCTGGTATGTAAATTCTTTTTGAGGTTAGATATCTCCTTTTACAGAATTTAGTATATAACAGATTCAAAAACCAAACTTTTTGACCTCCCAGTATTAAACAACTAAATGTGCAAAAGAACATTAACAGGACATCAAAAGCTATACATTTTCTGTGAAACAATGTGTACACAGATTTTCAAAGCTGTGAAAATGCAATAAAGAGCACAACACATTTTGGTCACTTTATTAAATAGTTTAAGTTCCAACTACTAAACAGCACTTTGAATGGTGAAAACACAGCTAGTATACTGTCATACTTGAATGATTTTCTTTTAAAACACAATTCCAGTCCTTATGTGTATTATAAAACAGCCTTAAAGGAAGAAATGACATCTTTTCTACAGTACTTAAGATACTCAATACAGAACTGAAAAGCAGTCTAACAGAAACAAAGGCAAGTCTTCAGAGCTGTGTGATTTCAGCAGCCAAAGCTGGATGATGGACTGAAACATTACTGTACAACTGAGACGAAACATATACAATATCACGATACTAACCAAAAACGCTTTACACCCAAAGAAAGAAAACAGGTTACAAAATGTGGAGAATTTAGCAGGCAAAACCGTATTACAAGCGACATTTTAAATCGTCATCTTAAGCCATTGCAACTATTTAAAACATCTAAGACAAATATAAAAATGAGCTTTGTAGTATCTTATTGATGTGATTTTTGTCTTTAAATATTTGTTAAAACTTGATGTTAAACTCAAAGTACATATTATGCAGCTAAAATGTCAAGTGACAAGAGTGTATGCAAAGTGGTCCAAGTACTTAAAACTGATTTCCAAATAATCCTTCTAATTACTGTTCTTCAAGTTATAGCGGCATTCATGATGAAAAAGATTAGATTGCCTAAAATGTTCACATCTATGTCTTTGAGTAAATAATTAGACCATGTTGAAAATTCTCAGGTGAATTGACTAGGGCAAATCACCCCAGAGATCAAAATTGAAAAAAAAAAAACTTGAAAACTATTAAAATGTAAAGAAATTGGGGAAAGAATCATGGCAATCAGAGAAAAGAAGAGCATAGAAGCCAGTGATCCTTATTGTTAAGAGGACTATTTCACAATACTGACAGTAATGGGGACTGTTAAAGCACATTCCTCCTGTGAACTTAAATGCCAGCAATGGTTCTGCCATTTTGATACTGTTTATAAAACAAGGTGTGAGCCTAACAACCATGATTTCAGTACTAACGTCTTAAAATGCTAAAACTTGATTTTCTGCGTCCACATCCCACTGCCAGCAACAGTTTGGAGCGTTAGCACTGGCACCATGCAGGTGAGAGATGTGCTTTCTATTAGTGCCAGGAGAGAGAAAATTCATGTGTGGAAGAAAAATCTACAACCCTGAAAAAATATTTTCTACAAATAGATATTCTTTAAATCCTGCCCTTCCCACTTGGGTTCTTTTTAATGTCACTATTACACTACAGTGAACAAAAATATTACCCAAATTGCTTCCAAAGTTCAAGAATCAGGAAAAATGAGCTGTTTTTTAATTGGCATCATTGAAACCTGTGGGGGGAGGGGGTGAGTGGGGAGGTGGAGTGCACAGTGGGCTATAGACAGCATTCTCAATGGGAGTAAGAGGGTCATGTTTCAGGAAATGAGTGAGCTGTGGTTGGAATTAGAAGGCACATATTAAAGCAAAGTTTTACTAACTTAGTAGGCAGCATGACCCATTGTAATTTTTATGCCAGGGTCAGACATAACGGAATGAGAACAAGGGTAGCAATAGGATGTCGACTGCTTTAGCTGAGCTACCAGCACAGGAATCAAACATACAATGAGGGTAAGAGACAGCAACAGAACACGGACTGCCTTAGCTGAGCTGCCAGCACAGGAATCAGGAGTGACAGTCCTAGCTTGCTGAATTTAGGAAATCCACCTTGCAGAGAAAACGGTTGCAAAAAGTAGCATATCAAGTAACTTTACCTGCTGTCAAACAACAGCGGATAGCTAAGGAGATTAGGGAAATATATTGGAAGGATGCTGAAAGCCACAGAATCAGTATAAAGCAGAAGCAATGGACACAAAACAGTCAAGGCCCAAAGGTGCTCAGAGATCAGTGGTAGTACTAAGCAGAAATCTGCTAGCATTCATGACTTGGACCATACAACCTCAGCGCCCCAAATCTTCTTCCATCTCTATTATAGTCTTTCAAAACAAGGCTGGGTCTTGCTATACCTGCCTCCTCATCCTTAGTAAGGGCTCAAAATCCAACTTGCCCATGGTGAGGAACTGCAGTTCATTAAGGAGCACATCCTGCACTGGGTGTTCATGGTGTTTTATGAAATACATTGGTCCTATGAAAGTGAATATTACTTATCCCCTTTTTAAAAATTATTTATTCAATAACCGAATACTTAGAGGAAGCATTTCATTACAACAGCATTGACATATTCAATAACAATTTCCAGAGCTAAGATGCATCTCTTTCAAAATTGGCTGTAAATTTTTAGGTTAACAGTTGAATTATTACAATTATACAGTATTGTACGCAGTATAAACCCTGTAAGACATAGAATTAAATGAGGTTTTAACCTTTAGAAAAGATCTCTATTTCATTATTAAGATACAGTTTCATACAGAAAAAATTCATTTTTAATGCAATTGACATTAAATGTTTGCACATGTGTTTCTAATGTCTATATATCTGATTACTACTAGTCACAGTGGGTTACTTTCTGAGCTCCTTGGTACCTGAGCATGCATATAAAGTCGTCAGGTAGATTTCAATGGTAATGTTTTTCACATCTACTAATTACTAAGGAGCAAATTTTTATGCCTTGAAGAATTTTTTAAATTTAATAACTACATGATTAGAAGAAGTATTTCATTACAGCTTTAACATATTTAGTAACACACTCCAGAGCAAGGATACATCTCTTTTAAAAGTGAGCAGCCAGTACTCTTAACTCCTGAT
>NW_008348089.1:2186629-2187294 GCF_000622305.1 Nannospalax galili | reverse complement strand
CTTAAGGTCGTTTGAGGATCTGTTCCTCAGGGGTCACATGGGCTTGGGAGGAGCCCCTGGCTTCTTTCTTTTACCAGTTCTGCCTATGAGAAGATGTCAAAGGTCCTGCTCGACCATGGTTGGCTTCACTTGGAAGCATGGAGTAAGTGATTCCTCTGTGTTGACACTCCACTTTGTAGACTGGACACTGGTTCAAGTCCACCTGGTGGGATCTTCTTGGTCAAGAGGACAGGTGACCCACCACAATTACAGGACATTTTGAGCGATGCTCATAGTTCCCTGGAACTAGTCGACCTAGGGTGACAAGGAACAAAAGCTGTCCTTTATGTCCCTCTGACCAAATTATTATAGGCCTCAAAGTATGTCTGTTAAACATCCAAGAAGGTTAGTTCCACCAGTCTGGTACTTTTAATTACTGTGTGTCATGTAGCTAAATCTTGGGCAAAGGCCAATTGTTCTCAGATAAACCTTACCTAGATGAAATATTTCTTGATCTGCTATGTATAATTTGTCAATAGGTTGTTGGAGTAATATCGTTCCCTCTGGTTTTTAAAACTAGGTAGGCATTATTTATCTTTCACATTGTCTCCCTCCATCATGGTTTCCCCAATTAAGGTACCTCCATTTTCCCCCTTTCCCATTTTTACACTGTATTTTATCATCCC
>NW_008348089.1:2184516-2186343 GCF_000622305.1 Nannospalax galili | reverse complement strand
TTTTCTGAGATTGTGTTACTTCACTTAGTATAACAGATTCTAGTTCCATCCATTTACCTGCAAATTTCATGATTTCATCTTTCTTTACTGCTGAGTAAAACTCCATGGTATAAATGAACCACATTTTCATTATCCACTCATCAGTTGAGGGATACTTAGGTTGCTTCCATCTCTTAGCTATTGTAAAAGGAGCAGCAACAAACATGGATGTACAAGTGTCTCTGAAATAGGATGAATTCTTTCGGTATATGCCAAGGAGTGGTTTAACTGGGACAAATAATCGGTTCATTTGTATTTTTTTAAGAGTTCTTTTGATCTTTTCTAGTCTGACTGGGGTAAGATGAAATCTTGAAGTGGTTTTAATTTGCATTTCCCTAATAGTGATGTTGAATATCTTTTAAGATGTTTCATAGCCATCTTTACTTCTTCTTTTGAGAACTCTCTGCTCAGCTCCTTAGCCCATCTTTTAATTGGGTTACTTCGTATCTTGATTCTCTGTTTTTTTAGTTCATTGTATATTCTGGTTATTAAACCAGGGTCGGATGTGTCGCTGGTGAAGATTTTCTCCCATTCTGTGGGTTTTCTGTTCGCTTCCCTGGTTGCCTCCTTTGATGTACAGAGCTTTTTAGTTTAATGAGGTCTCATTTGTTAATTCTTGCCTTTGTTTCCTGAGCAATTGATGTCCGGTTTAGAAAATCCTTTCGTACACCTGTATCTTGTAGGTTCTTCCCAATGTTCTCTTCTAACAGTTTCAGAGTTTCAGGCTTTACATTGAGTGAGGTCTTTGATCCATTTGGAATTGACTTTTGTGCAGGGTGAAAGATAGGGGTTTAGTTTCATTCTTCAACAGGTGGAGATCCAGTTTTGCCAGCACCATTTGCTAAACATGCTGTCTTTCCTCCAGTTAATATTCTTGGCCCCTTTGTTAAATATCAGGTGGCTGAAATTTCATTTACTCATATTTGGGTCTTCAATTTTATTCCATTGATCGATGGGTCCATTTTTGTGCCAGTACCATGCTGTTTTTATGACTATAGCTCTGTAATACAGCTTGAAATCTGGTATAGTAATCCCTCCCCGGCATTGCTCTTAGTGCTCAGGGTTGGTTTGGCTAGCCGAGGTCTTTTGTGCTTCTATATGAATCTTAGGATAGATTTTTTTTCCAATTCTGTGAAAAATGTCATGGGGATTTTGATTGGCATTGCATTGAATGTATAAATGACTTTTGGTAGGATGATCATTTTCCCAATATAAATTCTTCCAATTCATAGGCATCGGAGGTCCTTCCATCTTCTAATGTCTTCCTCAATCTGTTTCTTTAAAGATTTAAAATTTTCTTTGTAGAGCTCTTTAATGTCTTTGGTCCTGTTTATTCTGAGATATTTTATTTTATTTTTTGCAGCTATTGTGAAGGGGAGTGTTTCCATGTGCTCTTTCTTTGATTGCTTGTTATTGGTTTATAGAAAGGCTATTTTGTAGGTTGATTTTGTAACCTGCCCCTTTGCTGAACGTGCTAATAATTTCTAGGAGTTTTCTGGTGGAATTTTTCATGTCTCTTAGATATAGTATCATATCATCTGTAAAAGGGGATAATTTGACCTCTTCTTTTCCTATTATTACTCCTGTAATTTCCTGCTCTTTTCTTACTGCTCTTGCAAAAGTTTCAAGAACTATGTTAAAGAGAAGTGGGGATAGTGGGCAGCCTTGTCTGGTTCCTGATTTCAATGGGAATGCTTCCAGTTTTTTTCCATTTAGAATGATGTTGGTTGTGGGTTTGTTGTATATAGCTCTAATTTTGCTGAGATATGTTCCCTCCAGTCTAGTTCC
>NW_008348089.1:2182290-2184052 GCF_000622305.1 Nannospalax galili | reverse complement strand
GATCTTGCTATGTAGAAGGAATTTGGAAGTTCTCACTCCATTTCTATCTTTTTGAATAAATTAAGTAGTATTGGATGTAGATCTTCTTCAAATGCCTGATAGAATTCTTCTGTAATTCCATCTGATCCCGGGCTTCTTTTAGTTGGGAGGTTTTGTATTACTCTTTCAATTTCTTTTTGTGTTATGAGTCTGCTAAAGCTGTTAATCTTCTCTTGGTTTAGTTTTGGTGGTTCCCATGCCTTTAGATATGCATCCATTTCTTTTAGGTTTTCAAATTTAGTAGCATATAGGTTTTTAAAGTATTCCCTTATAATGTTCTGTATCTTCCTGGTGTCTGTTGTGATGTTTCCCCTTTCATTTCTTATTTTGTTGATTTGGAGGTGCTCCTTCTTCCTTTTGGTTAACTGGGCTAGCGATCTGTCAATCTTGTTTATCTTTTCAAAGAACCAGCTCTTGGAATTGTTGATTCTTTGTTATTGTTTTCTTTGTTTCAATTTCATTAATTTCTTACCTGATTTTTGTTATTTCTTCTTGTATGCTGGGCTTAGGTTTCATTTGCTGTTGCTTTTCAAGTGTCTTGAGTTGCAATGTTAAGTCATTTATTTGTGTTCCTTCTGATTTTTTTGATGTAGGCACTTAGAGCTACAAACTTCCCTCTAAGGACAGCTTTTGGCATGTCCCCGAGGTTTTGTTGTGTTGTATTGTCCTTTTCATTTAGTTCTGGGAATACTTTTATTTCTTTCTTAATTTCCCTTTTGACCCATTCATCATTTATAAGTGTGTTGTTTAATCTCCATGTGTTCATGTGGTGATTAGGGCTTCTTCAGGTGTTGATTATAACCTTTAACATTGTGGTCTGATAGAATGCATGGAATTATTTCAATTTTTTTGTGTTTGCTGAGGTTTGTTTTGTGCCCCAGCATATGGTCAGTTTGGGAGAAGGTTCCATGGGGTGCTGAGTAGAAAGTATGTCCTTTGGTGCAAGTGGCCCTCTTTATCTCTTTTGAATACTTTTAGTTTAAAGTCTATTTTGTCAGATATTAGAATTGCTATGCCTGCTTTTTTCTTAGTACCATTTGCTTGTCTGTCCTTGAAAGTGAAATGAGTTTCTTGCAGACAACCAAAAGGTGGTTTTGTTTCTTAATCCATTCACCTAGTATGTGTCTTTTGACTGGGGTTCAGTCCATTAATATTTAAAGTTATTAATGAAAGATGAGTATTAGATCCTGTCATTTTTATTTCTGTTTACATTCTTGATATAGCTGTACTTTTCCACAGTTATACCTTCATTAGATTTCTTTCCACAACCCCTTGGGTATAGTCATTCCTTTCTTCAGCTTTTTGTATTGCTTCCAGAACTCTCTGAAGGGCTGGTTTTGTGGACATGAATTCCTTCAGCCTATTTATGTCATGGAAGATTTTTCTTTCCCCTACAACTATAATAGACATTTTGGCTGGATACAGTAATCTGGGTTGGCATCTGTGGTCATTTAACACTAGGAATACTTTGGTCCAGGCTCTTCTGGCTTTCATAGTTTGCACTAAAAAGTTAGCTGTAATCCTAATGGGTTTTCCTTTATATGTGACTTGTTGTTTCTCTTTTGCAACTTTCAGTATTGTCTCTTTGTTTTGTATTTTTAGTGTTTTTTCTATGATGTGCCATGGAGAGTTTCTTTTCTGGTCCTGTTTGTTTGATGTTCTATATGCTTCTTGTATTTGTATGGGCATGTCTCTCTTTAATTTTGGGAAATCTTCTTCCAAA
>NW_008348089.1:2180591-2181879 GCF_000622305.1 Nannospalax galili | reverse complement strand
TGTTTATAATTGTTCTTTTGAGTTCCATGTCCTGCATTATCTCTGGGGGGTACTCATTGTACTCCTCTAGAGGCCTATTGGTATTTGGTGGGGATATATTATTTTGGTTTTCCATGTTATTATTTTTTCTCTGTGATTTTGACATGTGAATTTCTGTTGTAGTTTCTGATTCTTGTGTGAGACGCAAGCCTTCATGTTTAGGTCTGCTTCTTTTTGTAAACTTTATGTGTCTTTATGGTTTACTTTTTGGGCATGAAAGGCTGGTTCCTCTAAGCTTCCAATTCTCTCTTTTGATTTTATATTGGAGTGGCCAGATTGCTTTTGTCTTCAGGAGTTCCCACAGAGGCCCAAGTCAGATGAGGATCAGATGCTCTCAGGCTTTCACCTAAGGTCTGGATCCCTCCAGGAAAGATTTTGGCCTCAGGATCTTAGGGGTTGGACTGGCCTGGGAGCCAGGCCCAGGAGAGTTGCTGGTCTAGGGTGGCTGGTGGCCATGCCACCCAGAAATGCAAAGGAAGATGGAGGCAGGAAGTAGCTCCAAGGACTCCTGGGGACTGCACTGAGGAGCTGGGTTGGTCTGGATGCAAAGGATCAGGAAGAGGAAGGCATCCAGGGAAGAGGCTGGGGGGTCCTGCAGGCCCAGGGAAACAGAGGGAGGTGAGGTCGGGGCCAGGCCCAGAAACAATGTTTCTGGGGACCCAAGAAGGAACTGAGTTGGTCTAGATGCACAGGATCAGGCAGCAGTGGTGGTTCCCCAGGTGTCTGGGGCACCAAGACAAGGAATGGGACAGGACCCAGGCTAGGAGGAGAGACTGGAGGGGGAGGTGGGAGGGTGAATGAGGCTGGGGGAATCAAGGCAAGAAGGGCACGATCGACTTACCTGGGAGAGTGGCCTGTGGGTCGGAGAGAGGCCTGTGGGTCATGCAGGCCCAGGGAAGCAGAACACTTATCCCTTTTTATAAAGGATGAAGTTGAGGCTTAGGGTGACTAATCACAGAACTCAGGATCAGAGTATATCCTGACACCAGGACATTAATTGTTGAATGGCAATTTTTTTAATCACAATGGACATATTTATAATGAGAGCCACCACAATGAACACTGTGGCAAAATTTTTATTTATTTGGACAAGTATTTATAAAACATCTTGATAATGAATGTGCTTATTTCATGAAAAATATCTTGTTTATTTATTTATTATTTTTATTTTATGTGTAATGAGTGTATTTTCTGCATGTATCTTGTTCTTTTAAGCTTGGACTGTCCCAACATTTTTATAAATGAGTTA
>NW_008348089.1:2166142-2177224 GCF_000622305.1 Nannospalax galili | reverse complement strand
GCTGTTATTCCAAAACCTCTTTTGCTTCTGTGCAATATCAGTTCAGCACCTGGGGGAAAAACACAAACAGCTCCCCTCACCTGCGCTAACGCTGGCCACCTGTAGAGGCTGCTCTTTGACCTCTTCTCTCCATAATAAATAATAACCTCCTGATAATGCTGCTCTACACAACTGTTGCCAATCACTGGGTGTTAAGTATTGTGGATACACCTTAATGAATTTCAACAAAGTTTTAGGTTTATAATTTCAAAGATACAGTTTTTCAATTTCTTGTTCCTCCAAAACCTTTTTAATCTGATAATACAGTTCATGCTTACTTTATACGTTTCCCATATTCTCAAATATTCTTAAGTTCTTGCTTACTCTGTACGTTTCCAAATATTCTTAAGTTCTTGCTTATTCTCAAATATCCTTAAGTTCTTGCTTACTCTGTACGTTTCCCATATTCTCCAAAATTCTTTTAATCTGATAACTCTTTTCCTGATCGCTCCCAAGAGGCAACATCTACAGACCCTTCCTCAAGAAACCAGGGGACCTCTGCTGCGATGGTATTCAAGAATTTTTCTACCGTCTCAGCCTTTATCTTGATCCTGCCACGTCCTAAGAGCTGCACTAACGCAGTGTGCACTTTCGCTTTCGAGCCGCCAGTACCCATTTTCTTTGAATTGCTTCACCTCGTCCCTTTTTGGGAGCTTTAACCTCTATCCCTTTCAGGGAACCTTGTCCTCATCCCTTTCAGGGAACCTTGTCCTCATCCCTTTCAGGGAACCTTGTCCTCATCCCTTTCAGGGAACCTTGTCCTCATCCCTTTCAGGGAACCTTGTCCTCATCCCTTTCAGGGAACCTTGTCCTCATCCCTTTCAGGGAACCTTGTCCTCATCCCTTTCAGGGAACCTTGTCCTCATCCCTTTCAGGGAACCTTGTCCTCATCCCTTTCAGGGAACCTTGTCCTCATCCCTTTCAGGGAACCTTGTCCTCATCCCTTTCAGGGAACCTTGTCCTCATCCCTTTCAGGGAACCTTGTCCTCATCCCTTTCAGGGAACCTTGTCCTCGTCCCTTTTCCGGGGACTTTCCTCCGCATCCCTTATCCGGGGAGCTTCCTTGTTCCTTTTAGAGTTTTATTGCTAGCACTATTATTTTATTTTTACTTACAACTCCGGAGCATCAGTTTTTCCCCGTACGGGCCACCATTTGTCGCGAGCCTCAGGGTCCCCGTACGGGCCACCATTTGTCGCGAGCCGGGACTCTGTCCAGCAGAGTCCCGGAAAGACGACACAGACACCAAGGTGAGGTTCAAGCTTCTGTTTCTCTTTCTCCTTTATTCTCTCTTATTATCTCATGTTCTCTTCACTATGATGCTGGCTCACTATGATGCTGCTCCCACTATTACACACTTCAGCTCTTTATATAGCGTTTCCAACAGCCCTCCCCCCAGCCGGTATCAATCAGGGCTCACACATGTGCAGCGGCCAGGCAGAGTGTAGCTCATAGGCACGTAGCAAGATCATCAGGCTGGCAGCACCTGTTTGGCCTCTCCATACTTTGGAGTAAGCAAGCGGGAATCACGAGCCTTGGCAATCAGCCAAGAGTTGGAGTAAACAGCACGAGGTTTGGCAGCCAGCCAGGGCGCCATCTGGCTGACTCAGCTGTGCTCGCTTCCCACATGATTGGACATAAGTTAATTCAGTAACAGGATAATATGTATCCAAACTGCAAAGTTTACAGCACTAAAAGTAAATTCTGCCCTTGACATCTAAATGATCTTTCTAAACAAAGAAGGGCCTTATCTTTGAACAGGGTTGGGATTTGGGAGATGGGAATAGGGAACAGGAATAAGCATGTTGGCTCTTAGGTTGTCTTTGGAGTTCCAAAGAATGGGAAAGAGTGATATCTAGACTTACATCTTCATGCCTTTGTTTCCCCAGTCATAGGGAGGAGATAAGGGAATCAGCAAAAATTTACACTCTTAAGCCCAGTTGATTTTATGTTCAACAGAAGGCAATAATTTGAAAAGTCTAGCACGGAAGGCTGGTGTAAGCTAGTTGTAGTTGCAAACAGGGTGGTCAGATATGAGAAGGCAAGATATTTCCCAAGTTCTTCCCTGTCAGGATTGTCCGGGGAATTAAAAAATCCGAAAAGCTTATCAAATGAGGAGCATTAGAGGCAATTAGAAAAGATTTTAATGACACAAATACATGAGGATCCAAGCATATGAGGTTTATAAAACACAGTGGATTGTTCTGAGACTCTAAGGAGTAACTAGAAGTGGTAGGAATTAAAAAGCACCTTTCTTTATTTAAAACCTCTCCAAAATTAAATGGGATGCCTTTGGTCATTAAGAGCATTCTTGTAAGTCACTGTCTTCAACTGGGATATTTACTGAGCCAAGCTAAATGTTGGGTGACCATCAGTGGAAAAACATCCTTGTTCTTTGAGTGCTTATATTCTTTCTGTTAAAGATAGAGAGATTGTCAATAAATTATAAAAACAAATAAGTATATATTATACCTACCTATCATCCATTTAACATATATATCACATTAAAAGGTGAGTTATGGCAAAAGACTTTTTGCTTGCTTGTTTGTTTTTGACAGGGTCTCCCTAGTCCCAGCCTGCCTGAAAGTCACTATGTGGATCAGGTGGGCCTCAATTTGACAGAGATCTGCCTGCCTCTGCTTCCTGTGGCCTGGGATTAAAGGCCTGCACCACCATGCTCAGCAGCAAAAGACTTTTTAAAAGGATAAGCAGAGATGGCAGTGGAATGGGGTAGACTGTTAATAAAAATGCCATTGTTAAAGTGGGTTGAATCCAATGGTATCCAGAGAAACAGAATCAACAGGACATCTAGAGATATACCAAGAGAGCTTTAAGTGTAAGGGGCTGGCTCACACATATGCAGGCTGTAGTGTCCTGTTTTCTGCTCTCTGTACACTGGAGGCCCAAGAAATATGCTGGCATAGCTCCAGTCCATACACAAGGCCTGGGAACCATCACACTGATGTCCCAAGGCTGGGGGAGGCAGATGTCACAGAGAAGATTTTCCCTTTTTCTACCTTACTTTTTTTGGTTTTGTTTTTTGAGAGTTTTCCTATAGCCCCAGCTGGCCTGGAACTCATTAGGTAGACCATCCCAGGCTGGTCTTGATCTCAAGAGATCCACTTGCCTCTGTATGCCTGAGTGCTGGGATTAAAGGTGTGTGCCATCACACCCAGCTTCCACTTTGCTTTTTATGTGAGTACTCAGCAGATCAGATGTTGCCCATCCACACTGGTGAGAGGCCATCTTTACTTAGTCCACTTATTAAAATGTTTATTTCTTCCAGTAATACATTTATAGACACAATCCAAAATGGTGCTTTGCCAGCTACTTTGGTATTCCTTATCCCAGTCAATATGACGTACAGAATGAATCATCACACTGACAACTGAACAGAGACTTCTGTGAACTATGTGAGGAAGGTTTTCTTAAGAGTATTTCAGGGAGAGAGAAGTACACTACAAAGGCCTTAGGAGAAAGTATGCAACTTAGGAAGCTGCCTTGCAGGTGTTAGGAAGAGCTGGGCAGAGCATTTGTGAGAGACAGCGAGAAGCTTTTTGTTTCATTTTGAGTTTGGACTACAGTATCTCTGTGATTTATTCTCTGAAGAGCAAGCAGGACAGATACCAAGAGCAGAAACACCAGAACAGGGCCCACACGTTGACATGGTGAAGGGGTGAAGCAGAGAATAGAAACATTTGAGACATTTGGCCATGTATTCCATTATTTAAAAATACTCTATTACCAAATGAAGCATCTGATCAGTACAGTATCTTGTCCAGCAGCCACTGGCTTGAAATCTTTGTGCTAGAGAAAGTGGTCAGTCCAAAAGGATGATGTTAGAATTATTATTAGAGTTTTGGATAGACACCAAAGAAAAATAAAAAGTAAACTTTGAAATTCGGGACTCTGGTGCCAATTACTCTGCAGTTCAGACTCCCAAAGATCGTCTCTGAACACTGGTCACATGGATTATTGTTATTTTTATTTTATTTATTTGATTTTGAGTTAGGGTTTCACTATGTAACCCAGGTTGTTCTAGATTTCCTTATGTAACTCACACTGGCCTCAAACTCTCTGGATCCTTCTACCTTGGCCTCCTGAATGCTTGGATTGTAGATCTGTTCCACCATGCTCACCTGCTCATGTGGATTTTTCTGTATCTATTATCACTAGTGGACACTGATTTGTTCTCCCATTGTATTGTTATGCATAATTGTCTGGCATTTAGAAAATTAAAATTCAGTCAGAGAAAGAACATGTAAGTCAATGCAGACTTCTTCACTTATTTTGTTTGTAATATAATTTTGATCATAATTATGATCATGAAGCTTTTGAGCAGAGATTCAGAATTAATTGTGACAATTAATAAGAGACAGATTGAACATTTCATTCTTTTTGATGTATAATTTGTTCTCTTTCCTTGTCACAGGTGCCTTCATTTGCAAGATGGTACCATTTGTCCAGTGTACTGCTATTGTGACAGAAATCCTTACTATGACCTGCATTGCTGTGGAAAGGCACCAGGGACTTGTTCATCCTTTCAAAATGAAGAGGCAGTACACTAACCAAAGGGCTTTTACAATGCTAGGTGTGTTTGTCACCTCGTGTCACTGTGACACATGTGGGGTAAAGAACTTAACCAAGAATGGATTTATTTTTGCTCATTGTTTCAAAGACTTAAGCCCATGGTTACTTGGCTCTCATTTACTCTTCATCAGAGTGAGGAGACAGCCCACAGAATAGGAAAAAACTTGTTGCCAAGAACACATCAGATGGGATTAATATCTTATATGTATATATAAAGAACTACAAAAATTAAATCCTAAAAAGCCCAAGTCATTCAATCAGTAAATGCGCTATAAAGGACTCAATAGACAGTTCCCAAAAGAAGGAACACACATGACCAATAAATACTTAAAAGTGTTTAAGCATCCTTAGCCATGAGAGAAACACATTTTAAAATGGCTTGAGATTCTACCCCTTCTCAGTCAGAATGGGTTTCATTGAGGAAACCAATGGCAGTAAGTGCTAATGAGGATGTATAGAAAAGAAAGATTTGTTCACTTCGGGGGAGGGATTGCAAATTGTACAGTCACTATACAAATCACTACGGAGTTTTCTTAGCTTGCCACGTGGCCTAGCTAAGCCACTCCCGGCTCCCTGCCTGAAGGACTCAAGGTCAGCACCCTCAGACTTACTTATACATCCATAATTATTGTTTTTATTGAGAATAAGTAGGAAATGTAATAGGCTAGATAACCATCAGCAGATTAACAGATAAAGAATATGTGGCACATTTACACAAGTGGAACTTTTTCAATCATAAATAAAAATTAAATCATGGCATCTGCATGAAAATGAATGTCAGTTTAAATTATTATGTTACGTGAAATGAAACTCAGAAACACAAATACCTTGGATTTTCTTTCATGCACAGAAACTAAGTTTAAGCTTGTGTGTGTGTGTGTGAGAGAGAGAGAGAGAGACAGAGACAGAGAGACAGAGACAGAGAGCGAGAGACAGAGACAGTGAGAGAGAGACAGAGAGAGAGAGGACACTGGAAAGACAACATGATGGGGAAGAAGAGATCTTAATGGAAGGAGGAAAGAGAAGGTAAAGAAAAGAGGGGGGAACTATTGGAGATGAAAGGGAATTAGTAAGGGGTAGAGTATTGGGGAGGGCAGTTGGGGAGTGGGACAGATGTATAATGGCACCTATGTATGAAAATGTCATAATGAAATGCATTACTTGAATGTTAACTTTAAAATTAATAAAAATATGAATGTATTTAGACTTCAAGAAGAAATAATTGAAGGTAAAGGTGCCATGTGTAAAAGTTGTTCATACACATAAATAAAAAAAAATCTTAAAACTTATTCATTGGTCAAACACATGTGTATCGGCTTCTACGGAGGACTGGGAATTTTCTTTAGACTCTCATTTGAGAAAACACAAAAGTAAGTTACTGTCCTTGTCCATCAGGAGTTGAGGGGATGTTGAATGAAGGCTATGGAATGCTGCACTGGAAGGCACAGACTCACTGAGGGAGTAGTGGTCAGTTTACTTGGAAATGATAGTTTCTCCTGGGCAGTGGTGACAGAGTGACCCATCCAAGAAAAGGGTGTAGCACAGAGCCAGACAGTGCAATGTGAGATGCAGGAACTGAAGTCAACCCCACACATCCTTTCTGGGTGGGAAGATCATGAGTTGAGTGAAAAAGAGGAGAGAAAGTGTTTCTCATGGGGCCATGCTGTAGAGTTTGGGTTTTTACCTTCTAGGCCACAGAGCATTATTAAAGAATTTTTAACATTTAAACCTTTTTTTTAGGGGACTGGAGAGATAGCTCAATGGGTAAGGACACTTGCTGTGCAAGCATGAGGCCCTGAGTTTGGATCCCTACCACTCGCATAGAAAAGTCAAGGCATGACTGCACATGCCTGTAGCTCCAGTGCTGGGGGATGAGGAGACTGGAAGATTGCTGGGTATATTAGACACTTTTCTCTTTCTGTGATAGAAACATGGACCAAAGTACCGTTCAGGGGAATCACAGTCCATCATGGTGGGGAGGCATGGTGGCTGGAGTGACTGGAGCAGGAGCAGCAGAAGTTAAGCTCTCACATCTTCAAGCAGGCACAGAGTGCAAGTGAGCAACTGGAGATCCGGCAAAGCTTAAGAACTCTCTAAGCCCACCCCCAGTGACTTGTTTCATCCAGCATGACCACACCTTCTAAGACCTCCCAAAACAGCACCACCAACTGGGAACAAAATGTCTAACTACTTGGAATCTATGGGGGACATTCTCATTCAAACCACCACACTGGGTTTGGTGGCCAGCCAGTCTAGCTGAAAAGCAGTGAGCTCCAGGTACAGTCAGACACCCTATCTCAAGGGAATAGGGTGGAGTCACTGGAGCTGGACACCCAGTATTGTCCTCTGGTCTCTATACAGACATGAGAAAGCACACACAAGCCCCTTCCCCCCAAAAAAACCCTTTTAGGAAGACTGTGGCAGCAATCTTTCAGGGGTAGGGAAACGACTGAGCCCCTTTGAGGAGGTAATTGCACTGCCCAGGGCAGAGAAGATGGGCACACTGGAGATGGGGCATCTTGGTGATTAGCCATATGCACGTGGTTTATCAAGCTGCATCACATTCTGATGACTGTTGTATTTTTGCAGGTGTGGTCTGGCTGGTGGCCATGATCATAGGATCGCCCATGTGGCATGTGCAGCGACTTGAGGTACGTTTGTGTTATTGAAATATTTTCTTACCCCTCCTAGCTGCATTTATTTTCCTTCCTTTGGGAGCATTACAACAAATTTACATAACCTCAGTCATTTCACTGAAAACCTCTCCAGTGGAATCAAATAATGTTTTAAGATTGTTTACTCACTTTGTTGTCTAACTCTATTTGATATTGTACCACTAATATTTTGATGTTAAAATCACAAAAGAATTAAGTTCTAAGCTCACTTTCTCCATTTTTCTGCTAGCTAAATGTGCATTTCCTAGTGTACCAAAAAGTCTTGTTACATATGAGAGTTCTAAAACTACTGTTTTGGACTTTCTTTTAAGTCACATAAAATTGTAGTGGACTGTCTACTTGTTAGTTGATTTTCCTGTTATCTTATTCATTGACAAATTGAAATACTAATTAGAAACATGTCCAGTGATCCTGTCTTCCCCTCTCTTTTCCCACAGTTTCTCTGGTGTCCCCAGCTGTGTGCAGATATTTGACAGTAAAGGAAGAGGGTAGGGTGGTGGTTTTAGGCAGCTTATCCCATCTACTGGGGTGCATGTTAGGATGTCTCATCATTCAACACAGGCCTTAGTCTTCGTAGACAGTAGGACATTAATTACACAGCCTTTAATGCATTTTATTAAGCATTGCATTCCTTTGTGTCTTGCTAAATTGAGATAGGTATATGGGAAACTTTATTGAGCATGCCCTATTTATTAGGCAGGCTATCAAAGGAGATAAAAATCCATTTAACAAAGTAACCCAAGGGCTAAGGATGTGTCGCAATGGTAGACTGCTTGCCTAGCAAAGTACAATCCCTAATACACAAGACACGAGAATGGGTACCATGCAAAGCAGCCCATTACTTTTTGTCTGACTGCTGTACCAAGTGATTCAGCATCCTTGGGAGCAGAAGGCAGCTTCAGTCTGCCTGTTGCCACCTAGGAGAATGCCACCTGAGAGGGAATGAGGGAATATGAACAAAACTTTGAGCAGGTCCTACATCCCCTCTAGTCATTCAGAGAATTAAATTCATCTGTTGACTTTCAGCCACAAGAACAGAATTGGTTCTCCTGTAAAATTCCCAGACTAGTGTCACATACGTTCACACTAACGGACAAGTTAGCATGCAAGGGATACAAGTTCTCTCCCTTGCATTCCTGCTACGCATTCCTGTTACCACTTTGGTGCTGGCTTTGGCTGCAGATATACTGAAACTGGAACAATTTAAACCCTTGCCTTTCTCTCAGCTTGGACTGGTTTTAGGCTTACAAATGTGAGCGAGGCTGTGGTTGGCTTCCTGGATTCCCTGTCTCCTCCCCATGCATTGGCACCTCTCTTGAAAGAAGGAGACTGGAGGACAGAGCAGATAGCTCTGAAATTGGTTCCCACTCAGTGTGCCTCATGGTTGATTCTTTGCCTCTTGGATTTCCGATGATAACACCATCCAGGCTTTTACTGTTCCTCCATCCTCCAGTGTGTTATTCCCAACTGGGACCACTGACATGGCCAACTCATTCTGCTGCTGCCTCTGCAAGACTTTCCTACTGGTGGAGTCTTGTGTCATTTGACAAAACCGAGTTCTCAATCCTGGAGCCCATTTCCAGCCCACAGAGATCAAACATATTCATAATTTTATTTTTGTCTCTTTTTTTTTTTTTTTTTTTTTTTTTTAGGAGACAGGCCCTCCCTATAGCCTGGCTCACCTAGAACTCATTGTGTAGACCAAGTTGGCCTTGAACTCACAGAGATCCACCTGTCTCTGCCTCCCACGTGCTGGGATTAAAGGCATTATTTTTTTAATAAAAGTGTTTTAGTACCTATTCTAAATACGTAAATCAGTTAATTTGCAGAAAATGCATCTGCATCATCTAATGGGCAAAGTTATGCTCAAACAGCAACATATCAGATATGCTTCTTGTCAGGAACAAGTCAAATTTAATTTTTTAAATAAATATTAATATGCATCCCAGGGCCACTCTCATTCCTAAATTCTATTAGTGAGACTTGATCCAGAAGGGAGCCTGAGCTTACCCCTGGTTCTCTAGCTTTGTTCTCCCTGGGCTTGCTCTCCTATCTGTCCTCAGGGATGGAAGCAAGGAGGTGACTCAATTAAAATTGCCGTAATTTCCCCCCTCGCTGAGTAAAGATGTGAATTCACAACATCCCAGCACTCATCAAAATGCCATCTTTCCCCCTAATGGCAGACTACATTAAATAGAAATACACTTAGAACAGGGGAAAGCAGGCTTTCCCAGTGGGTTAATGATACCTGGTTAAAGGTAGCTTTTCTGACATTAGTAATTTGAATTGTGCCTTACAGTAGGATTTGGACTGGATGAGAGATGTGACTTTCATAGTTGGAGAAGGTGGTAATGGAAGTTGAGAATACAGTCACATGGTGTCTCAACCCCAGCCACCATGTTAAGCAGTGGAAGAAGAGAGAAATGTTTGCATGGAGATAAAGGATTAGGCTAGGGATGCAGCTTGGTAGTGCACTTGTCTTGGATGAGTACAAGGCCCTGGGTTTGATCCCCAGTGCCACCCAAACAGAGAAATAGAGTCTGAAATGTTGCCAGGAATCCATCTCAAGATGTGCTCAGGGAGCCTTTGCTTATCCTTAGAGCCACATGAACCCTGGAGACTAATTTAGGCTGGAGCTTTAGGATGTGTCAGCACACAGCTCTATGGTCACTGACCTTTGTGGGGGCCACCTAGGTGGGGTCAGAAAAAAATTCATTTTCACCTCTGTCCTCAGGGAGGTTAGTTCTTGAGCTTATTTCTCAGTAAGCATTGTCATTCCTAGTTGTACTTCTCAACAAAACCTGGGCCATGGCTTGAATTGTCCTAGCTCTTCAACTGATGATGAAGATTAGTGATGCAATTTGCTGGGACTAAAAGCAGAAATCAGTACGAAGTGTAAGAATTCATTTGGAATCTCCAGAGCGACTAAGACGATAATAACCGTTTCGATAAGTTTTTTCTTTTTCATTCCTGTTACCCAGGGGGAGGGCTTTTGAATACACTTTCAAAGTTTGCTTTGCTCTAAGAGGAGCCCTTCTACCATTTTCTACTACTGCTGTTATTGTTAACAATGGCTTAGAACTTGGAAGGTGAATCTACCAGAAATACTCTGAACAGCAAACCATCAAATACAATCAGTATTTTTAGATTAAAATTTTAGATATTTTGAATTATATTTATAGTTTGGCAGTAGTTTAATTACAGATGTCATTTGTTTTAGAATTAAAAAGCTACCAGTTGCCTTTTAAATATCTTTTTTAAGCAATCTGGTCATTGACATGAAATGATAGCGGAAATATGGCTCAGTGCCTCTTACTTTGAGGAAGATTAATGCTTGCTATGTTTGTTTCATCAACAGTTGAGAAAGCAAAACATGCCAGCTTCATTGACCCTAGAGTGGCAAGCGTTGAATATATAGTATTTTTCGATGCATGATTAAGCAATTGTGCTCTTTCAGCCAATTAAAAACTTGTGGTTTATGGGAATACACGTTAAGAAAGGTAAAAAAGAAAGTCAAAATAAACAGACTTCTATTCCATTTAAAAATCACGCTGGGCGTGGTGGCGCATGCCTGTAGTCCCAGCACTTGGGAGGCAGAGGCAGGCGGATCTCTGTGAGTTCAAGGCCAGCCTGGTCTACATAGTGAGTTCCAGGACAGCTGGGGCCACAGGGAGACCCTGCTTCAAAAAGAACAACAACAACAACAACAAAAAAAAAATCACAAAGTGGGAATTAAATCCTTAAGCAGTCCAGAGGGAAATTGACGTTTTAAAACAAAAC